>NW_021821632.1:675600-693100 GCF_901000725.2 Takifugu rubripes | reverse complement strand
TGGGATAATTTTAGAATTTCTTCAATATATTTCTTTCAGGCAGTTGGGTCAGTGGGGCATGCAGGATAAAGTCAGGGGCAAAGTTGGCAGTTCCTGGCCCTGGCCCTTTCTCTGGCCCTGGCCCTGATCCTGGCCCTGGTCCTGGTCCTGGCCCTGGCCCTGATCCTGATCCTGGCCCTGGCCCTTTCTCTGGCCCTGGCCCTGATCCTGGCCCTGGTCCTGGTCCTGGCCCTGGCCCTGGCCCTGGCCCTGGCCCTGGCCCTGATCCTGATCCTGGCCCTGGCCCTTTCTCTGGCCCTGGCCCTGATCCTGGCCCTGGTCCTGGTCCTGGCCCTGGCCCTGGCCCTTTCTCTGGCCCTGGCCCCGGCCCTGGTCCTGATCCTGATCCTGAACCTGGCCCTGGCCCTGGCCCTTTCTCTGGCCCTGGCCCTGGCCCTGGCCCTGATCCTGATCCTGGCCCTGGCCCTTTCTCTGGCCCTGGCCCTGATCCTGGCCCTGGTCCTGGTCCTGGCCCTGGCCCTGGCCCTGGCCCTGGCCCTGGCCCTGATCCTGGCCCTGGCCCTGGCCCTGGCCCTGATCCTGGCCCTGGCCCTGGCCCTGGCCCTGGCCCTGGCCCTGGCCCTGGCCCTGGCCCTTTCTCTGGCCCTGGCCCTGATCCTGGCCCTGGCCCTGATCCTGAACCTGGCCCTGATCCTGCCCTTTCCCTTTCCCTGGCCCTGGCCCTGGTCCTGATCCTGGCCCTGGCCCTTTCTCTGGCCCTGGCCCTTTCTCTGGCCCTGGCCCTGGCCCTGGCCCTGATCCTGATCCTGGCCCTGGCCCTTTCTCTGGCCCTGGCCCTGATCCTGGCCCTGGTCCTGGTCCTGGCCCTGGCCCTGGCCCTGGCCCTGGCCCTGGCCCTGATCCTGGCCCTGGCCCTGGCCCTGGTCCTGGTCCTGGCCCTGGCCCTGGCCCTGGTCCTGGCCCTGGTCCTGGTCCTGGTCCTGGTCCTGGCCCTTTCCCTGGTCCTGGTCCTGGCCCTGGCCCTTTCCCTGGCCCTGGTCCTGGCCCTGGCCCTGGCCCTGGCCCTGGCCCTGGCCCTGGTCCTGGTCCTGGCCCTGGTCCTTTCTCTGGCCCTGGCCCTGGCCCTGGTCCTGGTCCTGGCCCTGGTCCTCCAGCAGCATCAGAGATGTTCAGTTGTCCAGAGGAGTTAAAGACTGTGGACTTCACTGCAGGACAACAAAACCGTAGTTGTGGTGGGAGACCAAGTGGAGAAAAAGTGAATAGATAATGCTAGTATATAAAAGGAAACACATTCTCATTACCTCCACGTTGTTCTTTGATGCGTTCTCATGGGAGCTTATTAGTCTCATCACACTCGTCAATTCCAAACAGGGCTTGTGTCTCTGGCTTAACATGATTTAATCATCATCAGATGAAGAGTGTTGATACAAAGAAAAGGGTCTGATTTAGTGTGTACACATTCCTGCTGAGGTGTGAGGGATGCAGGACTGATGTTACAGCAGCGCTCACGCTCTGTAGACATGCAGCTTCCTCTAGATTTAGGATCCCACGACTGCCGATACTGGGGTGGTCGTCATGGCGATGATGCATGTAAACAAGACACGAAGCTATACGATCCATAAGTTCCAGAATCCTATTTAAATGACCTGCAGGACTGCAGTTTCATTCTACTCCAAAGATTGTCTTCTAATCACTCATCATCTGTATGTGTGTGTGTGTGTGTGTGTGTGTGTGTGTGTGTGTGTGTCCATAAAGTTGAAAAACGTGTGGCTGTATGATTTAAACAGAGATGATGTGTTTCTATTAAAGAAAATTCTCGCTCTCCCTCTACCTCTCTCTCTCTCACACAAATACACACACGCACACACACACACACACACACACACACACACACACACACAGTCATAAACATGTGCTAAAGCATTATTAATCTTCACAAAGTCAAATAAATAATGTGAATATAGAGAATGAATTCCTGTCTTTAAAATATTGATGCCAACGTGAATATGTCGTAGTTTTGCAACATGAAGATATTTCATGCTGCACTTATTAGATAAAGCAAACACAAGCCATTTTTCTTCTGCACCAATTCCAGCTGAGGAGGCTCAGGGAGGGTGTGAACGTGATATTTGCTCTTTGATGAACTTATGAAGATGTGAGCCTCCGTTTAGCCCACGCTCATTTGTAAAACCCAGACCTCAGCTCAGATAAAGCAGTGGACCCCTCACTTATTGCTGTTTGGTTAACGGCGAGTCTGCAGAGCAGCGCCACTGTTTTTATGCTCTCTGGTCTTTAATGCAGAGAGAACTCAGCCTTGGCGGCGTGATGGAGGCAGGAAAAACCAACCTTCAGGGTCTGGGCTGCAGGACAAAGCAGATTCTTGAAGCAGCAGTTCCTGCTGCACAACAGCCAGCAAGGATTTGATGGATGGACGAGGGAGGGGAAAAATGCTGGTGAAAGATGAAATCCATCATAACCAATGAGTAAAGGACTGGTGCTGCTAGCATAACCTCCAGTACTGTCAACTGGGCCGGTGCTACAACCAACTGACGATAAAGTAAGATGTGGTAAGCTAACGGAATGGTCACCTGATCCAGGTAAAGGCAGATGTACAGCAGGAAGCCTGAGGAAACATCTGGATGCAGCTCACACAGTAATACAGTGGGACCTCTACTTATGAACGTCTCTACATACGAAATTTTCAGGTTACGAAGCGTCTCAATGGGAAATTATTTCCTCTTGTTACGAAAGAAATTTCAGGATACGAAGTAAAAAATACGCTACCGCTGCTACTCGCAGCTCGGGAGTTTAGCGAACACAAACATGCTTGTAGCTGCTCTGCCATTGGCTATCGCCTAGCATCTTCCTGTCATCCCACTGGCTAGGTGGGACGTCAATATGTACAAGTTTGTGTGTATCCCAGCGTCGTCATCATCGTCTTCGGGATTTATTGTGGGTGTTCGTATGTTTGTCCATTAGATGGCGGTGTTACCACAAGTGTTTAATTACAAATTAATTTTGTTCCTGGAAAAGCCTTGCACTGAATTCCTACATTTATTGTGCGGTAATCTAATTGTAACAAGTATTTGTTACATGTTTTGATGCATTTTTATAATTTATTAAAAATAATAATTTTCGTAAGTCCCACTGTACAGCAGGAGGAAAACACACCTGCGGACGACTGTGACGCAGGTGTTTGAGCCTTCTCACATCAGGACAATGACGCAGCTGTTCAGGAGGCAGAGCCAAGTTCTCCGTCCTTGATGTGCTTTGGTTTCCTCCTGTGGTCACAGGAGTCACCTGCTCCTGCAGAACCACCCTCCCTCTAGAACCAGTGAGGTGTCACCGGTGACGGCAGCTGATTCAGCATCTGCAACGCTGGATTTCAGACCCAGTGTGTTTGAACGATGGATCCAATTACTGCTAACACGGCCGTCACCACTGTGGTGGGACGGGACACCACAGGACGCACACACGCGGCGGCCGACCCTCGGAGTGGAGGACAGCTCATCCAGGAAGCCACGGAAGGCTGCAAATAGCTCCTCACTCCTGAAACCAGTGTTCTCAGTGGGACAGTGGTAACGCTTCACACCTGGTGAAAATAGTGATTTTTGTTTGGATATGTGGACACGTGCATGCAGCTATCAACCATCTGATCTAACAAACCGGCCTTTTTAGCGGAGCAGCAGTGAACACTGGAGGGGCCCTCTGAACTTCCTCCTTTTCCAGCTGGTGATGCCAACGCCAGTGACCTTGGGTCTTTATTTTCCATGAAAGGTTTACGGGTTCTGCTCACAGACTCACCAGAACCGCACGCTGCTCAGTCAGGAATTAAATGGACGTTCCTGAATTCCTCGGCTTCCAGCATGCTCCTGGTCTCCACTGTTGACCTTTCCCTCCACATACAGCACTGCTCAGCTCCACCGGCCAGATGTTCTGCTGTGGGCTTCTTGAGGGCAGCGCTGCTCTTGTTAGGGCAGTAAAGAATCTCCTGGAGCTCCAGGGGTCATTCAGCAGGGGTGCTTTCGTCTTCCCTGCAGAAACCTCTGCCCTGCCTCGCTGAAGGAAATATTTCAAGTCAAGTTTGGACCTGTAGGACAAATAATTTGTTTCCTCCACATAGACTGAGACCACAGTGATGCGTCCAGGCTGATCAATAAGTGTATTGATGCTGAGTTTGGATTAAGATCCTCACCCAGCTGTGGAGGACTGAAGAACCACGCGAGCGTTCACGTGAGCTGCAGCCGTTCAGGAGACATCAGTCACAACACGTCCTGTATTTCAGCCATATTTTAGAATCTGCAGGGAACCTTCCAAGAAACAAAGCCCATGGCTCAACCTTGATGTCACTTCCTGTCGTCACAGTCATGATCGATGACGGTGAATGGCCAGAACAATAAAGTTAAACAAAATCACACAGAACTGAGCAGGAAATAAGCTCCAAACTGAAGTTCTCGACACCGAGCAGGAGTTTGGAAGTGCTCGCAGATCTTTCTGCACTTCGTCTCAACATGTGTCACAATCTGTCTCCAATGAGGATCAATGTGGACATCCTTTGCTGCCAGCTGGGTTTTATCGTGATATTTAAAGCTCACTCGCTAGGACCAGTGAGAAGGTGCAGCGAGCCGAAGCTCTGTGTTCTTCTGCCGGAGAAATCGGAGGCAAGCGTCATGAATAATAACAGATAAAACAAAACAAACATCAATAATGTTCCAAATACAGAGAAAGGACGTGAAGTCAGGCGGCCCTCAGCGCTGCTGCTTCCAGTGTAACATCTGGAGACAGCTTTATCACTTTGTCGAGTTATTACATGTCTATAACAGATTTACTGTGGTCGATCGACATAAGAGGAGACAGTCGCCTACAGGGGGCGCCAGAGAGCAAGCAGGCTCCTGCTGCTGCTCTTCTTCTCAGGTGCTCTGGCGACTGTGAAAACCAGTCCAGAACCAGCAGCCGTGTGAGCTTAAACCCCCAAATGGGCCTTATCAGTATCAGAAGAACATCGGGACGCTTTGCTTTGCAAAAGTTCTCCTTTAGTTGAACGAGACTTTAGTTTCCCCAGGATGCTGAAAACAACTGAAGACTCCTTCAACATTCCCTCTTTTCAGACAGTTTTGAACATCTTCTGATGAGGATTCGGATGATTGAGAATTTTGAGAGGAGAGGAGAGGAGAGGAGAGGAGAGGAGAGGAGAGGAGAGGAGAGGAGAGGAGAGGAGAGGAGAGGAGAGGAAACCATGACCCAGTGGGGTGACAGAGGCCTGTCAGGTGATCATGTTTCTGGACCCCGGCAGCCTCGGCCTATAGCAGCACAGCTAAGATGTGACCTAATGATTAGACGACCCCCCAAGTATGATAATATGTCTGCCTATGATAGTAACTGGAACTACTGAATTAGTAACAATAAGCTTTTTCAAAGAGGAAGGTTTTAAGTCTGATCTTAAAAGTAGCGATGGAGTCAGCCTCCCGTACCTGGACAGGGAGCTGGTTTCATAGCAGGGGGGCCTGATAGCTAAATGCTCGGCCCCCCATTCTACTCCTAGAGACTCTGGGAACCACAAGTAGACCAGCATTCTGAGAGCGGAGCGGTCTATTGGGCTGGTAAGGTATCACTAGCTCCTCCAGGTAGGATGGAGCTAGGCCTCTGAGGACCTTGTAGGTCAGAAGAAGGGTTTTAAAAATTATTCTAAATTTAACGGGCAGCAGTCATGTGATCTCTGTGGTCAATACCTGTCAGAACTCTGGCTGCAGCATTTTGGATCAGCTGGAGGCTTCTTAAAGAGTTGTTTGGACACCCTGATAATAAAGAATTACAATAGTCCAGCCTGGAAGTAACAAATGCTGGACTAACTTTTCAGCATCATGGTGGGTCAGCAGCTTCCTGATCTTTGTGATGTTCCTCAGGTGAAAAAAAGGCACTTCTAGAGACTAATTTAATGTGTGAGTTGAAGGAGAGATTTTGGTCAAAAGTTACTCCTAGATTCCTCACAGAGAGACTAGATGTTAATGAGATACCATCTAGAGTGATCATGTGATCTAATCTATCCCTGAGAGGTTCAGGACCAAACACCATGACCTCAGTTTTTCCTGGGTTAAGGAGGAGGAAATTTGAAGACATCCAGGACTTTATGTCTTTAAGACAGGTCTGGAGCTTCACTAACTTCTCTGTCTCCTCTGGTTTCATGGATAAATAGAGCTGAATGTCATCAGCATAACAATGAACATTTATCCCATGCTGCCGAATAATGTTCCCTAAGAGAAGCATGTACAAGGTGAAGAGGATTGGTCCAAGTCCAGAACCTTGAGGAACTCCATGGCTAACCCTACTGTATGAGGAGGGAACACCATGGACATGAGCAAACTGGTATCTATCAGATAAATCTGATCTAAACCAGTCTAGTGCTGTCCCTTTAATCCCAATCACATGCTCCAGTCTCTGTGACAGGATGCTGTGATCAACTGGATCAAAAGCAGCACTGAGGTCCAGCAGAACCAGCATAGAGACCAGTCCATGATCTGAAGCTATGAGAAGATCATTAGTAACTTTAAGAAGTGCTGTTTCTGTGCTGTGATGAGCTCTAAAGCCTGACTGAAACATCTCAAACAGGCTGTTTCTCTGCAGGTGCTCCAGTAACTGAGTCACCACCACCTTCTCTAGAACTTTAGAGATCAAAGGAAGGTTGGATATTGGCCTATAATTTGCTAATACGTCAGGATCCAGTGATGGTTTTTTAAGCAACGGCTTAATCACTGCCACCTTGTAGGACCGGGGTACATAACCTGACACTAAAGAACCATTGATCTGGTCCAGGATAGAACTGCCTATCAGTGGTAGAACATCCTTCAACAGGTGTGTTGGGAAGCAAGAGGATCATCTACCTGCCTCCAGTGACCCAAGGCCTTGAAAAGCTCCTCCTGCAGCCAAACCAGTTGACATCTCACCAGTTGGCCCACTAATCAGACAAGACTTGGTGGAACTGGTTAAGCTGGGAGATGTGAAGGGTTTCTCCTGGAGTCAACGAACCAAAGAGGAGCTCTGTAAAGTTCAGCAAGCACACACAGACACACACAGACACACACAGACACACACACACACACACACACACACACACACACACACACACACACACACATGCTCCACAGACGTATCACCTGTATATCAAGGATCAAATCTGGCTCCAAACCTAATTGGAATATGTGCACTTGTGAGGACTGAAGCATTTGGCACAAAGACTCATTTGCGACCCCTCATGAATATTGATGGGGTGTGTTGTTATTTGAAGTGGGCAGCAGCTGCCATAGCAACAAAAGGAAGCTGGAGAAGGAAAATCAGAACAAAAGCATCAATAGAGCTCCACACTGGTCGATGTTCTAGAATCACATCCGGCCCCTCAACATCTGGCTGCCAATAATTATTGCATTTAACCAGCAGTGGCTGTTGCCAACTGGGTGGGTGTACGTTAAGAACGATATGCATTTTAGTCTACACCCCCCAACAATCATTACAGCAGTTACAACGTTCAAATTTGTTGTCTTTGGAACCATCTTGATGATTGTGCCACACGGATCGGTTATCTTACGTCTCCCTTCTATGCCCCCCTTGTTTTCGTATGCTATGATCCTACATGAAGCTCCATCAGACACGATCCGGTCCACACACACTTGTGTAACTGGTCAGGGCAACCCACTGGATTCAGGAGGTCCAGTCAAGCCAGCTGTGAAAGAACCAACCGACCCTCTTTTAGAGGGAAGAACTGGATTGTTGTCGTGAGGCCTCCTGAGATTCTTCAGGTTTGATCAGCCTGCCGTGGTTCTGTTACACATTCCATCAGAATGATGTACAGCAGCTGTGTGTTAAATCCTCTTGATGTATGGAGACCTGGTTGTTCTGCCGTGTCTCTGACCAATACAGCTAATTGGAAGGTTGGTGTTCGTCTTCCTCTTCCTCCACTATCTGCGTGTGCCAGTCGTCCACTTATCTTTTCTCATTCTGTGTCTAATCCCTGTTTTGCCGCTGCAATGATCCAATATCCTCAGCCCGATCAATAAAGTTTCATCTCTCTTATCGAAGGATGAGGAGGCCTCAGTCATCTCAGCAGCTGCCTCTCACTGAAGGACACGGCTTCTGTGACGGCCCACTGTAATTTCTGTTCAATCACTTCAGGGTGGACGGACAAATGAGATGCACTTCTGTTGACACACTCTTCCATCAGGATATGTGAAGATCTATTATTCTGCCCTTTCAGGGGATTAGTCCTGAATCAGTGGCCTCTTCAGACGCTGTCATTGATGCAGCTGTCCCAGCGTGGACGCCGCCTCATACTCCCCTGTAAATAACATCGCTCCCCTCATGAAACCTCTTTACAGTTGTGATTTGAAGCCACTGAGTTCTCTGGAAGCTTCAGCTGATCCCTTTAGATCACTGTAAAACCTGTAGGTCAACCCAGCAGGAGAGTGTGGTGGGGCCACTATCCTGGCTCTGGTGTGTGGAGGCCACTGGGAACCAGCTGCTCTTCAGGTACGCGCACACATGACAAAGAGCTTCGTATGAGTGGAGTGGCCACGCTGCCCTGTGAAGCACCTGACCAACTCAAACACTGGCTGCTAACAGGCCTCTGGTGGCCACCTGTGGCTCCAAGCTCAATGCTGCACGGCGCTCCCCTTCCTCTGCTTCCTGGTTCCTCAGGTGGGTTTTTGGAGGCTCCTGTTCCCCCTCCCAATTTAAGCTGGGAGAGAACTATGGGAGAAGGTCGAACATCCTGAGGGTTGTAATGGATCCGGCTCTGTGACTCTCGGGTCATCCAGGAAGCCTCACTAAGCTAGGTGATTAGCACAACGTCTGCTTTCACCTCATCAACAGGATGGTTTCCCTCAGATCTCTCATTCTCTAAATCACACCTTTATAAACGGCATTTACTTTGTACCCTAATTCAATAAAGGTGTTTATAAAGGTGTGAGATTGAGATTAATTAATGTGTGTACAGGGTTTTCTATAAATAGGATATCACATTTCAAAACCGTCTTTATGTAACAGAAGTTTCCGGAGCTTTTTTCGAGGTGTCAGAATCCTACTGACACACTTGACCTTATCTGTGAAACAAGTGTCTCGGTCTGGACGGCTCGCAGAGACGAGCTTCAGCTTTTTCTGCCAGCAAAGTCCAATTTTAGCTCCGTCCTGCTGTTACACTCTGGTTTCTACCTTGTTTCTGACAGAAAGACTCAGAAAAAACACAAGAAACAGGAGGATTCCACATTTAAAAATGATCATTATAGGTCTGTCTGCCTGCCTGCCTGCCTGCCTGTCTGCCTGTCTGCCTGTCTGCCTGCCTGCCTGCCTGCCTGCCTGTCTGCCTGTCTGCCTGTCTGCCTGCCTGCCTGCCTGCCTGCCTGTCTGCCTGTCTGTCTGTCTGTCTGTCTGTCTCCCTGCCTGTCTGCCTGCCTGTCTGCCTGCCTGTCTGCCTGTCTGCCTGTCTGCCTGCCTGCCTGCCTGTCTGCCTGTCTGCCTGTCTGCCTGCCTGTCTGCCTGCCTGTCTGTCTGTCTGTCTGTCTGTCTGTCTGTCTGCCTGCCTGTCTGCCTGTCTGCCTGTCTGCCTGCCTGTCTGCCTGCCTGCCTGCCTCTCTGTCTGCCTGTCTGCCTGTCTGTCTGCCTGTCTGCCTGCCTGCCTGCCTGCCTGCCTGTCTGCCTGTCTGCCTGTCTGCCTGCCTGTCTGCCTGCCTGTCTGTCTGTCTGTCTGTCTGTCTGCCTGTCTGTCTGTCTGTCTGTCTGCCTGCCTGTCTGCCTGTCTGCCTGCCTGTCTGCCTGCCTGCCTGCCTCTCTGTCTGCCTGTCTGCCTGCCTGCCTGCCTGTCTGCCTGTCTGCCTGTCTGCCTGCCTGTCTGCCTGCCTGTCTGTCTGTCTGTCTGTCTGTCTGTCTGTCTGTCTGTCTGTCTGCCTGCCTGGCTGCCTGCCTGCCTGCCTGTCTGCCTGTCTGCCTGCCTGCCTGCCTGCCTGCCTGTCTGCCTGTCTGCCTGCCTGTCTGCCTGTCTGCCTGCCTGTCTGCCTGCCTGTCTGTCTGTCTGTCTGTCTGTCTGTCTGTCTGTCTGTCTGTCTCTCTGCTGATATGCAGGACCGGTTCTTCTACGTGAGGGAGAATCATTTACCCCTGTAGACCATACTCCAGCGTAGCTTCTGCTTCATGCTACGGGCCCCTCCCCCTGCCCCTTCCCCTCCCCCTGCCCCCCCCCCCACCTCCCAGCGTGAGCACTGCTGCTGATCAAAGCGTTGACTTGGCTCATGTGCTCCTCGTCCAACCTGTGAGCCCCACGATCCACATCGCTCAGTGCAAAATGTCCCCACATCGACCACATCGATTTATCGCCCTTGATCAGAGCAGGACGATGACTGGAACGGGCCGATGACTTTCTTCAAGGTGCTCCGGTCCCGTCCAGTTAGAGGAGCGACGAAGCTGTTAGCAGGTCACTCGAGCGTCAATAATTGCTGCAGGTATTTGCAGATATGTGCAAACATTTAAGGGGACTTTGGGGGTTATTTTGGTGGTGGAGGTAACAGTGTGCTCCCTCCCTGCAGGCAAAGGCGCAGAAATAGCAGCCGATGAGTAGACGAGAGTGGACAACCGTGGGGCAACGGTGATAAATGAGCTGACAAATGGTGTTTGTGTAAGATCACTATAGCAGTGAGAGAGCTGTAATCCACCACCGGGGCTCTGTGGCTGGGGGGGTGCAGAGGGGCACTGTCAGTGTCTCATCACACGCAGTAAAAAGCAGAGCAGATTCTGGTTCAGCTCCAGAAATGCATCATCTCCACACTCTACATACGGCTTCATTATTTACTCACTCACTCAGCAGAAACTTGATGCCCTCACGCCGAAGCTGCTGCTTCTGTCTCTCCGCGTGTCCACAGGTGAACGAGCGCCTGCACAAGACGCGCTGTCTCCTGCATCTGCAGCAAAACATCTGCAGCAACAGCTTCAGACAAATGTCTGATCCCGGAAGTGGCCAAGGATTATTAAGGAATGGAGGAACAGTCCACATTTGTTGTGCATGTTGCTCCAGCGTGTATATTTTAACCGATGAGCCTGACAGTGGCACACGTCTGAGCCGGCAGATGCTGGAAGCGAGTGGGTATTTTTAGATGAATATTAAATGAGACTCATTTATATCATTGTAAACTTAATTTGTCTGTGTGCTGGCTGCAACCCTCCCTCTTCACATGTCGCCTGTCTTCGCCCTGCAACCATCAAAGCTGCGACGCGCTCGTCTCTGCTGCTCCTCATTAAAACACCTCCTTCCATTAAGAACTTCAGAGAATTGTTATTCATTCAAATCTATTCTGCAGCTGTCAGGATCTGGAAACTTTGTTTGTGCTGCTGAATTCGTTCTTTATTCTTCTTTATTTAAAGCTGCGTGGTGCAGAATGTAAATAATGCAGTAAGATTGAAGAAGAAATCAACTTGCAACCCTGTTTGTGATTGATGTTCTCTTCTATATTATTGTATTTCCCCAACAGTGCAGACGTTAGTGAGGTGAGGGTCAAAACACATCACAATAAAAACACATTCCTGAGCAGAACTTCTGCATATTTGGCTTCAAACCTTGAGAGAATATTTAGGAATATTTAAGACTCAGAAGCTGCTCGGTCACCTCGTGCACGTCGTTAGCGCGTGACACGATGCCTCTGCTAGCTTCCACTGATGGAGAGGTTGATCTTCTTCATCTTCATCCCAGTCACATCTGCTGCCTTTGGTGCACCAGTTCAGCTCCACCCAGAGAAGAAGCTTCACGTCAGCACAGGTGACACACACGCGTGAGATTTCACCACATTAACAGGCAGAACGGAAAACACACAATTTCAAAAGAAAGCGACGCACTCGTAATGTTTGTGGCGTTCGGGGAGTCGTTATGGAGATTTATGCATTAAACGCACCCACAAACAAACCAAGCGTGTGATGTTCCCACAGCTGTCCCTCAACATCTCTCAAGGCTTCAGAAGTTGACGATTAGGCACTATACGCATGGACCTCAGTAGAAAGGTCCTGATCCAGGTCCTGGCTCAGGAAGGTACCGGATCAATCCCACTTTAATGTCATTACTGTCCACTAGATCTCCAAAGAGCTCTAGACGTTGGTGCACTTCTCTAATTATGATGAAGCGATATATTACTGACGCTCCATCTGTCCCAGGGATCCCTCCTCCTTTAATGGTCTGAGGGTCTGAGGACAACTGCAGGTTTTAAAGCCCTCCGGGGCAACAATGGTTCCGATTTTTGTCTTTCTGCAGCAGCTGCAGGACCCGAAGATGTCCTTCAATGTCCATGACATCAGCATGCAGATGGTCCGTCCCAGACATCAAATATTAATCAACGAAAATTAAAATTCTGAGAACCTGTGAGAACAAGCTTTCAAAGGACGAACCCCAGAACCATCAGGGTGGATGGAGAAGGTTACCTTTCACATCAGAGGATCACACCACCTGATCACACACACACACACACACACACACACAAACACACACACTCACCTGGTCCTCCTGTTGCTGCCATCCAGCTTGGGACGATGATGATATGAGATCTTTATTGAAGGAAGCGACAGTAGCAGCAGGCTGATTAAAATCATCAGACATGACTTCTCGTCTCCATGGTGAGGAGCAAAGCTGCCGTCTGTTTTCCTTCAGGGCCTCAAAGTCATTTATTGCAGTTGCATCACCTTTGCACGGCACACGTGTGGTTATTTAGGGAGCACATGCTGGTGCTGATAGCAGAGAACTCCTAAATTGCCGACTCACCCTTCAGACTGCCGATCAGCCTCTGAGGGGGACGTCCAGCCTCCGAACTAATTGTTCTGGGGCTCCTCCTTTGGCTGCTTATGAAGTCATTTCTACCTGCATATACTCAGTTGGTGCTGCTAAACACTTCAAGGGCTCGTTACGGAGGCGCCGGCGTCCCCCTGGAGACGCACTCGTTCTGCATCCTGTCAAAATAAAGCTAACATGATAAACTAAGAGGCAATTGGAAGGAAAGGACACGGCGGTCACTGCTCACTTAGATAAATAGGTTCAGATTAAACTGAAAATAAAAAATGTCACAAATCAAATTAAACTACAAGAAAGATCACAAGGTCACTGTCGTCAAAATATTTAATTTCGATAAATTTCCACTGAGATTGTGGCACGGGGGCATCCAAAGCTGGGATTTAATGCTGATGGCAGCAGCAGAGAGAGCGATTATAGCCAGTGATTAAAGATGGGGAAGACTGGGGAACCCGTCTATGATAAAGAGGAACGATAAAACCACAAGCCCGCACTCATCTGGAGGCTGTGAGACAACCGTAAAAGGATGGAGGATTCAAATTGTCACTAAAAAATGTAGCATGGAGGCTTGAGATGAGACTCTTCTGTGTCTGCAGGGCATGATTCCATGACCGAAGGACGATTCTGAACATCCTAAAACTGCTTAAGTATGAAATTAGGGAAAGGGAGAAATAAAGAAAATCAGATAACACCTGACTTTCTCATTTCTGAGCAGCATCAGTTTCATTCATGCTACACTGGACACAGAGAAGAGGTGATGAGAAACAGCAGCAGGGCTGGAAACATCAGCCGAGACGGCAGGAGAAGAAATCCCCAAATATGAGGTCAACACAGCCATGAGAGAGGAGGGGGAGACAGGGAGGGGGAGACAGGGAGGGGGAGACAGGGAGGGGGAGCAACAGCAGCAGGGCTGGAAACATCAGCCGAGACGGCAGGAGAAGAAATCCCCAAATATGAGGTCAACACAGCCATGAGAGAGGAGGGGGAGACAGGGAGGGGGAGACAGGGAGGGGGGAGACAGGGAGGGGGAGCAACAGCAGCAGGGCTGGAAACATCAGCCGAGACGGCAGGAGAAGAAATCCCCAAAGATGAGGTCAACACAGCAACAACAGGGTGAGACAGGAAGGAGGAGACAGGGAGGGGGAGACAGGGAGGGTGAGGCAGGGAGGGGGAGACAGGGAGGGGGAGACAGGGAGGGTGAGACAGGGAGGGGGAGACAGGGAGGGGGAGCAACAGCAGCAGGGCTGGAAACATCAGCCGAGACGGCAGGAGAAGAAATCCCCAAATATGAGGTCAACACAGCCATGAGAGAGGAGGGTGAGACAGGGAGGGTGAGACAAGGAGGAGGAGACAGGGAGGGGGAGACAGGGAGGGTGAGACAAGGAGGAGGAGACAGGGAGGGGGAGACAGGGAGGGGGAGACAGGGAGGGGGAGACAAGGAGGAGGAGACAGGGAGGGTGAGGCAGGGAGGGGGAGACAGGGAGGGGGAGACAGGGAGGGGGAGCAACAGCAGGGTGAGACAGGGAGGGGGAGACAGGGAGGGTGATAGAGGAGAGGGGGAGACAGGGAGGGGGAGACAGGGAGGGGGAGCAACAGCAGGGTGAGACAGGGAGGGGGAGACAGGGAGGGTGATAGAGGAGAGGGGTGAGACAGGGAGGGGGAGACAGGGAGGGGGAGCAACAGCAGGGTTAGACAGGGAGGGGGAGACAGGGAGGGGGAGACAGGGAGGAGGAGACAGGGAGGGGGAGCAACAGCAGGGTGAGACAGGGAGGGGTGAGACAGGGAGGAGGAGACAGGGAGGGGGAGGCAGGGAGGGTGAGACAGGGAGGGTGAGACAGGGAGGAGGAGACAGGGAGGGTGAGACAGGGAGGAGGAGACAGGGAGGGGGAGACAGGGAGGGGGAGACAGGGAGGGGGAGGCAATGCTGTGGTGGCCTCTTAGGCCGCTCGAGCTTCTCTGGAGGCTAAATAAGCAGCAACGCTGCCTAAATTAAATTACACCAAACACTGGCGAACAATTAAAAACCTGTAGTTTGCTTCCCTGGATGGAGGCGCGCAGTCATTATGTGGAGCCGTTTGGGCCATTGGATTCATTATTGGATGGAGAACGTGCACACTTAAATCTCCCACAGCACTTTATTCATTAGCAGCTGGTGGGTGAGACGGCTGGAGTTCCTGCTCCCACAGCTGCCCCGCTGCTCCCACAGCTGCCCCGCTGCTCCCACAGCTGCCCCGCTGCTCCCACAGCTGCCCCGCTGCTCCCACAGCTGCCCCCTGCTCCCACAGCTGCCCCGCTGCTCCCACAGCTGCCCCCCTGCTCCCACAGCTGCCCCGCTGCTCCCACAGCTGCCCCCTGCTCCCACAGCTGCCCCGCTGCTTCCTGCCTCTGATGTGCTAACTGGGGGTAGCTGTAGCTCCAATGGGCAGGAAGAGCATGCTCACGGCCCTCAGAGGCTCGTGATGCTGAAGTGATCCTCCTCACAGCTCTGCAGGCTCTAGACACACTCCTGAGGGAACCATGGAGCTCTCCTGGAGCTCGTAGAACCCCCCCCCCCCCCCCCAAACCCCCCCATCCCCCCCGCCGAGGCTAATTGTTTCAGGAATCAATGTGGAGAAAACTGATGTTGTGAGGGGGGCAGAAACCTTCTCTTTTAATTCCAAATCCCCTTAAATCCGTAATATCGCAGCCCTTCTGAGCTCAAACAATGCAGGCTCTGCCTGAGGGACACCAGAGAGCATTGTGGGACGCTGTTGCATGTGAAGGCCGAGCCAATAACCTGGTGGCGCCCTGCAATCATCACTTTGAAGACTCTTCCTTCCTGGCTTCACATCCGTGTGTGTCCCCTCGCTCTGAGCACTTTATCTCCAAAGCTACCATTTAGCCTCTCCAGAAGAGTGGAACATCCGTCCGTATTAGAGCCCCTAACCCTATGATCAAAGGCAAATGATGCTGCTCCAGCTGCTGCAACAGTTTCATCCCACCAGAGACAGGAGGAGCGAGGACACGCGCCAGAGAGAGGAGGCGCGGCCCCCCTGAACCAGGCTCTCCGCTTCCCTGGTTCTGCTCAGCTTCTTCTGCAGAGGGTCGAAGGCCCTGAGAGCCAATATTAGCTGCTTCTCGTAGCATTTAGCAGCTCTAACGGAACAGTTCAAGTCTTTTGATTTACTCAGGACTCAGACTTGTGTCACCATTGAGGTCCGCCACCTTCCAGAGGGGCGCCATGAAGTGCTTCACCAGGAGGGGCGGCGTCAGGCGCTTCGCCGGGAGGGGCGCCGTCAGGCGCTTCGCAGGGAGGGGCGCCGTCAGGCTCTTCGCCGGGAGGGGCGCCGTCAGGCGCTTCGCAGGAGGGGCGCCGTCAGGCTCTTCGCCGGGAGGGGCGCCTTCAGGCGCTTCGCCGGGAGGGGCGCCATCAAGCGCTTCGCAGGGAGGGGCGCCTTCAGGCGCTTCGCCGGGAGGGGCGCCGTCAGGCTCTTCGCCGGGAGGGGCGCCTTCAGGCGCTTCGCCGGGAGGGGCGCCTTCAGGCGCTTCACCAGGAGGGGCGCCGTCAGGCGCTTCACCAGGAAGGGCGCCGTCAGGCGCTTCACCGGGAGGGGCGCCGTCAGGCCAGGAGGGGCGCCATGAAGTGCTTCACCGGGAGGGGCGCCGTCAGGCGGTGAAGCGCCTGAAGGCGCCCCTCCCGGTGAAGCGCCTGACGCGTCCCCCCGGCACCAACGCGTCCCCCCGGACCTCTAGAGACCTTTGCTTATTTTCTGTGGATGAAGCGACGCCTCATTTGTCCAGGAAGTCCAGCATGATCACCTTTGGATGCCAAACATGTCATAAACGTGTCATTGTTGACCTTCCTGTGGACGCCTTCCCCGTCCCCGTCCCCGTCCCCGTCCCCGTCCCTCAGGCTGGTCCCACCAACTGGCTGGACTTCTCCGTCCTCGATGGTTCCACCTCCTGAGGACGAAACCTGGACCGGACCAGTTGTTTAGATCTATTTATGTGTTGCTCATCAGGCTCAGCCAAGCCAAAACCAGTTTGTGTGTCTAACAGTTTGTGTGTCTGCCAGTTTGTGTGTGTACCAGTTTGTGTGTCTACCAGTTTGTGTGTCTGCCAGTTTGTGTGTCTGCCAGTTTGTGTGTGTACCAGTTTGTTTGTTTACCAGTTTGTGTGTGTACCAGTTTGTGTGTGTACCAGTTTGTGTGTCTACCAGTTTGTTTGTTTACCAGTTTGTGTGTGTACCAGTTTGTGTGTGTACCAGTTTGTGTGTGTACCAGTTTGTGTGTGTACCAGTTTGTTTGTTTACCAGTTTGTGTGTCTACCAGTTTGTGTGTGTACCAGTTTGTGTGTGTACCAGTTTGTTTGTTTACCAGTTTGTGTGTGTACCAGTTTGTGTGTCTACCAGTTTGTGTGTGTACCAGTTTGTGTGTGTACCAGTTTGTGTGTGTCTGCCAGTTTGTGTGGTCCGGCCAGTTTGTGTGTGTAACAGTTGTTTGTTTACCAGTTTGTGTGTTGTAACAGTTTGTGTGTGGTACCAGTTTGTTGTGTCGCTACCAGTGTTTGTTTACTCAGTGTCTGTGTGTGTACCACTTTGTGTGTCTACAAACAGTTGTGTGGGTACCAGTGTTTGTGGTGTACCAGTTTGTGTGTGTACCAGTTGGGTGTCTACCAGTTTGGTTGTGTGTACCAGTTTGTGTGTCGCCAGTTTGTTTG
>NW_021821632.1:665888-675500 GCF_901000725.2 Takifugu rubripes | reverse complement strand
GCTTCAGCCTGTGAACAGCTGCACTCACTGTCTTCTCAGACGCTTTCAGAAGAAAAGCATCGGGTCAGTACAAAGGTGGCGTATTTCCTCACAGTTGCCATGTGAAAGTGTCCTTGAGCGGGATTCTCAACCCAAACCCGCTCAGTTTAGGGACGTACAGCGATCCCGTCAAGGTCAACTGACGTTATCGTACGGTGACAAGCGTGTGGTGTCTGCTGGTGCAAATGGGCGACTCCAGACTCGCAGTGTAAAGAGCTTTGAGAGCTCCACCATTACCAGAAAACGCTGTATAACACATTCCATTTAGCATTGGGCCGGTCTTAGTTTAGCATTTGCTCAAAGTTCAAGCAGATTAGATCCTACAGCAAAAAGCTGACTTAAGCTGGATTTATTGTCCTGTGTAGGATCTGCAGACCTTTGGCATCATCCCCATAAACGCTGGTAGCTGGGGTGTATTTAACACATTCAAATGTGTAAACTGTGTGTGTGGAATGGTGTGAAGAAGATCCAGGCCGGGCTGACGTTGAGATTTGGTCTTTGTGGAGGGCTGCATCTCCCACCTGAGCACTGGCGTAGCCACACCGACGACAGCGTGTCTCAACCATCTGATCACACGTTGTTGGAGCGGCTGCTGTGCACCAGGTGACCTGGAGCAGAAGATGGTTTTCGATGGCTACCTGGAAACGTGCTTCATTGTTGTCATCCTCAGGAACAACTCTAGCGGAAGAAATCAGTCCACATATCTGAGCTAGCATAGCCAGATACGTCAGACAGGGCCCAGATCGGCCTCCTGCACGTTGCTAACTAAACGGCAACGGATCACATGACTCCATGGCTACCTGGAAGGGATTCCAGAAGAAACAAGCAGCCTCGTGTGTTTGTCCTGTGGTTTATGTGTCGAAACAGCTGTTTGTGCTTCAGGTGGACCTGCTGCTCTTATCTCCACCTGCGTCACTCTCCTGGATTGGCTCAGCAAGCTTCTCTTCCTGGCTCTGCTCATCTCCAGCGAGGGCTCCTGCTCTACCTCATCATCTCCAGCTCTCATCCATCTGGGTCGTGGCTCTCTGAGAGCTGCAGCTCCTGCTTGTGCTGTCGTGTGTGTGTGTGTGTGTGTGTGTGTGAGGGACATTAGTCCTGGTCACTGCTGAGCTCTTGGGTCCTTCTCTTTGGTAGAACAAAGATGGCGTTGGTGTACTGTAAATAAATAAAGGCCAATAGTCTGTGGTAACTGGACTTAGCCTCAACGCAACGCTGTGGAGCAGCTGTTCGCTTTCAGCGGAGGTAAAGTCCGTCTGCATAAGCCGGTCCAGCACAGGGAGCCGGAGCCACGTGGCCTCCATGGAAATGTTCTCATTCTGCTTCCATCCCATTATCTTCTTCCTCTCTCGACATCTGACCGCCTCCTCTCGTATGTGTGTGTTTGGGCTCTTTCAGCGCCACAACAGAGTCCTTGTATTCCCAGTCTGGATGCTGGTGCCAGTCTGATGGTGGTGTATGTGGAGAACCTCCCACCTACAAGAACACTAAAGGTTCTGCTGAAACACAGCCTTACACACACACACACACACACACACACACACACACACACACACACACACACACACACACACACACACACACCCGCGCTACAACACAGTCTGTCAGCTTAAACCCAATCCTCAGAGTTTAATTCAGAAAAAAACAGATCTTAATCCATCATGTGGAGGACATTGTGCTGGAGAGGAACACGGTTAGGCTGAAGCCCAGCGTGATCAGGTGTTTGAGGATTCTGGCCTGGTTCCCTGAGGGAGGATGAATAATGGCCTCCTTAAAGCCATCCTTCATCAGAAACTCCCATTTGTCCAGACGGGGTCTGGAGACACTGGTGGAGACAACGGTTGGCCTTTAGGAGGATTCTCGGTGTTTCGCCTTGTAGCTGCTGGTATTCCAGAATCAGAACATCCGTCCTGTTTGACTGGTTCACACGAGAACAACACACAAAAACAAGGTGGACTTGAGTGGAATTTACAAAACTAACAAGCGGAACGTGACAGATTCACGTGATGACTCTCAGCTTTGGTTGTTGGAGGTGCGAATGTTCATCTGTGAGCAGACCAGAAGGATCCTGAGGTACGCTTTAATGTCTCACATCACGTCTGCTTGATTCCGTCCTCAGTGTCTTCCGAGCCGCGTCCCTCAGAAGACACTGCTGGGTGTACATCTGCTGGGTGTGCTCGTGTTCTGAAGAAGCAGATGAAAACAAAACGTCTGCAGCTCTGAAGCCGAGGAGCCAGTTGAGATCAGGGAAAGAAACCTTTTTGTCTCAAGGTTCTGATCTGCTGACAGTCGTTTAATCAAAGAGCAATTAGAGAGCAGCAGCTGGAAAAGGGCTGCAAGTCTGAGTGGTTAGACAGGACAGAAGCCACGAGCAGATCCATCAGAGGACAGACAGGCAGGCTGCAGGCAGACAGGCTGCAGGCAGACAGGCAGACAGGCAGGCTGCAGGCAGACAGGCAGACAGGCAGGCTGCAGGCAGACAGGCTGCAGGCAGACAGGCTGCAGGCAGACAGGCAGACAGGCAGGCTGCAGGCAGACAGGCTGCAGGCAGACAGGCAGACAGGCTGCAGACAGACAGACAGACAGGCAGGCTGCAGGCAGACAGGCTGCAGGCAGACAGGCTGCAGGCAGACAGGCAGACAGGCTGCAGACAGACAGACAGACAGGCTGCAGACAGACAGGCAGACAGGCTGCAGACAGACAGACAGACAGGCTGCAGACAGACAGACAGGCAGGCTGCAGACAGACAGACAGACAGGCTGCAGACAGACAGACAGGCAGGCTGCAGACAGACAGGCTGCAGACAGACAGGCAGACAGGCTGCAGACAGACAGACAGACAGGCAGGCTGCAGACAGACAGACAGGCAGGCTGCAGACAGACAGACAGACAGGCTGCAGACAGACAGACAGGCAGGCTGCAGACAGACAGGCTGCAGACAGACAGGCAGACAGGCTGCAGACAGACAGACAGACAGGCAGGCTGCAGACAGACAGACAGACAGGCTGCAGACAGACAGACAGGCAGGCTGCAGACAGACAGGCTGCAGACAGACAGGCAGACAGGCTGCAGGCAGACAGACAGGCAGGCTGCAGACAGACAGGCTGCAGACAGACAGGCAGACAGGCTGCAGACAGACAGGCAGACAGGCTGCAGACAGACAGACAGGCAGACAGGCTGCAGACAGACAGGCAGACAGGCAGGCTGCAGACAGACAGGCAGACAGGCAGGCTGCAGACAGACAGGCTGCAGGCAGACAGGCAGGCTGCAGACAGACAGGCTGCAGACAGACAGACAGACAGGCTGCAGACAGACAGACAGACAGGCTGCAGACAGACAGACAGACAGACAGACAGGCTGCAGACAGACAGGCAGACAGGCTGCAGACAGACAGGCAGACAGGCTGCAGACAGACAGACAGACAGGCTGCAGACAGACAGGCAGCAGACAGACAGGCTGCAGACAGACAGACAGACAGACAGGCTGCAGACAGACAGACAGACAGATAGACAGGCAGCAGACAGACAGACAGACAGACAGACAGACAGACAGACAGACAGACAGACAGACAGACAGACAGACAGATAGACAGGCAGCAGACAAACAGGCTGCAGACAGACAGGCTGCAGACAGACAGATAGACAGACAGATAGACAGGCAGCAGACAAACAGGCTGCAGACAGACAGGCTGCAGACAGACAGATAGACAGGCAGCAGCGTCTCCTCACTGAGACCTCAAAGCGATGGGAAAGATTCAGGGACCGTCTGCTTGAGGAAAGAGGAGAACTGAAGGTTCTGAGAGGACAAAGAGCTGCTGAAGGTTCTGAGAGGACAAAGAGATGCTGGAGCTGCTGGAGATGCTGGAGCTGCTGGAGATGCTGAGGCTGCTGGAGATGCTGGAGCCGCTGCAGATGCTGGAGCTGCTGCGAGTGCTGCTGGAGCTGCTGGAGCCGCTGGAGCTGCTGGAGATGCTGGAGATGCCTGGAGATGCTGGAGATGCTGGGAGCTGCTGGAGATGCTGGAGATGCTGGAGCTGCTGGAGATGCTGGAGCCGCTGGAGCTGCTGAAGGTTCTGAGAGGACAAAGAGCTGCCGTGTGAAGGTTCTGAGAGGACAAAGAGATGCTGAAGATGCTGAAGATGCTGGAAGCTGCTGGAGTGCTGGAGCTGCTGGAGCTGCTGGAGCTGCTGGAGCTGCTGGTGGAGATGCTGGAGCTGCTGGAATGTTGCAGTGAGAACGTGAAGCTGCTGAAGATGCTGGAGATGCTGGAGCTGCTGAAGCTGCTGGAGATGCTGGAGCTGCTGGAGCCGCTGGAGCCGCTGGAGCCGCTGAAGATGCTGGAGCTGCTGGAGCTGCTGGAGCTGCTGGAGATGCTGAAGATGCTGGAGCTGCTGGAGCTGCTGGAGCTGCTGAAGATGCTGGAGATGCTGAAGATGCTGGAGCTGCTGGAGCTGCTGGAGCCGCTGGAGCCGCTGGAGCCGCTGAAGATGCTGGAGCTGCTGGAGCCGCTGGAGCCGCTGAAGCCGCTGAAGATGCTGAAGATGCTGGAGCTGCTGGAGCTGCTGGAGCCGCTGGAGCTGCTGGAGCTGCTGAAGATGCTGGAGCTGCTGGAGCTGCTGGAGCTGCTGGAATGTTGCAGTGAGAACGTGAAGCTTTTACTTCCACACGTGCGTTTTAATCCTGAGGTGTTTCAGGCTAGGTTTAGTTTAGCTAGGCAACATCACCACACCGTCGCCGATCTCTCCATTCCCATTTAATTGTTCTTACGCCTGTCAGTCCTCGGCCTGGTGAGGTGGCAGGACATGGCAGCGTCCTCAGAGACATGGCAGCGTCCTCAGAGACATGGCAGCGTCCTCAGAGACATGGCAGCGTCCTCAGAGATGGACTCAGTCAGAGACACAGACGCTGCAGCATCTAGACCACTCATCAGGCTCCTATAGCAGCCTGCAGAGCTCCTCAGAGCCTCCGCTCTTCACTTTATTACATTTTAAAAAACATAAACAAACTTAGGGCACCAAATCTCACACACACACACACACACACACACACACACGCACACACACACACACACACCCGTGGACAGTCGGGAGAAATGAGACTGTGACGTGTTTGCTGATAAGTGAGGCAGCCTGAGCTGCCAGGAGCCTCTCGGCTTTAAGTGTATATGAGGTTATCGCTGATGTGTTTTCATTATGTGGCCGTGCGCTGCTCACAGGCTCTAAATGAAACAGAGACTATTAGGCTGAGGTGCTAATTTCCAGAGGACTCAAGGGTATTCAAGGACCATAATGTGTAACAGTGCAGAGGAGATGCCAGCTTTCTAAACAGTCCATCAACTCTGAGACAGCAACAACAGACTGGCAGCAAACGTGTCATTTAAAACGTCCCATTTGTCCGACAGTCCGTGGCTAAAATAGCTGAAGAAGCTGTCAATGATCACTTCTGGAACTGCGGTTTAATGGAGAAGCTTCAGGATTGCTCTTGTGTTTCCACAGAAACATTCAAATGTAAAGGAGGCACCAGGTGTGCTGCAGCCGCTAATGCTAACACACTAGCATTCTGGATGAGCCCAGTGTTGTTCATAGGTAAAACTAGTCTGAGCTGCTCTGCTGACTGATCCAAAGCGTGGAGGCTCCGTCAGAAGAGTCCTTCCATCTGGATCCACCGTGGAACCCAAAGAAGCTGGCTCACTGTCCACATGACCTGCTGCCTCACCACCTCACCTGTGGTGGAACCTCTCTGTCTTGAGTCGGCACCGAGTCTGGTCTAATGGTTCTGACTGAGTCTGATGGAAGAAGCCAGAAGACCAGCAGTGATTTTACTTGTTATCCCCAAACTGGCTGTCAAAACTGGTGGATTACTGGACCTCAGAGTGGAACCAACAGTTTCATGATTTATTCAAGGTTCAGAACCATCGGTCCAGTTTCCAGCCCCCGAACACCCAACACAGTGCAGACGTCCAAATCCAAGTCAAAGCCCTGAACATCCAAACACACAGGAGGGGATCTGCTAGCTAGACGCTCTGGTAACAGCCTGGAGCAGTAGGGAGGGGACCAGCTGGTCTAAATACCCAGGAAGGAGCTGGGAATTCTGGGCCAATCAGGGACTGCCTCTCGGTTTGTGTCACTGATGCTTTAAAAGGTTCCTTTAATCAATGTGATTCTTGGCCGAGGAGACAATAAATCGTGTTCATGTGATCACAAAGCTTCAGCTGAACCACCTTATTTTCTCTGGACCTGATTGAATAAAAGACTGCATTGTCCTCCAGGACCTGTAGTCAAAGAATCCTGAGACTTTTGTGGCCAAGGTTGACGTCATTCTAAGAAAAGGCTTACAATCCTGCCGATCTCAAGGTTTTCCTGAGCATTGTCCCTTGGTAAAATAAAATCTATTTACAAAGCATCTTTGGCCTTAAGATGCTCCTAAAGGTTGAACCTTTAGAGAAGAGAATGGAGATGTTCTCCATATATAGACCGAGAACACATTTATATGTGACTGGAACGTTAGGATGCCATTCAGAGCAGACAAACAAGATTTTAATGAACTCAGGTAGCTGCACCACACGGTGAAGGTGCAGATCCTTCCTCAGAACGACGGGAGCGTGGTGCTTTAGGAAGGGACGGAACACGAGAAGATACCAATGAGCCACGTTGACCACAAACCCAACAAAACGATCAGACGCTGGGGATCGGGAGGCTTTTGGAGAGTGCTGATTGGTAACCAGCCTCAGGTGTGACGTCACCAGCGAAAGGTACCCAGGTGAACCCACCAGGCCCCCTAGGGAGAAGACCAGGAACACAAAAGCCAAACAAAAGCACCAACATCGATATGAATGGGAATATACACTCAAGCACCTGTGTACCTGTAGAACCTGGACCTGTGTACCTGTAGAACCTGGACCTGTGTACATACAGTATATAACCTGGACCTGTGTACCTATAGAACCTGGACCTGTGTACATATAGAACCTGGACCTGTGTACCTGTAGAACCTGGACCTGTGTACCTATAGAACCTGGACCTGTGTACCTATAGAACCTGGACCTGTGTACCTATAGAACCTGGACCTGTGTACATACAGTATATAACCTGGACCTGTGTACATATAGAACCTGGACCTGTGTACCTGTAGAACCTGGACCTGTGTACATATATAACCTGGACCGGTGTACCTATAGAACCTGGACCTGTGTACATATAGAACCTGGACCTGTGTACCTGTAGAACCTGGACCTGTGTACCTATAGAACCTGGACCTGTGTACATATAGAACCTGGACCTGTGTACCTGTAGAACCTGGACCTGTGTACCTGTAGAACCTGGACCTGTGTACATAGAGAACCTGGACCTGTGTACCTATAGAACCTGGACCTGTGTACATATAGAACCTGGACCTGTGTACCTGTAGAACCTGGACCTGTGTACCTATAGAACCTGGACCTGTGTACATATAGAACCTGGACCTGTGTACCTGTAGAACCTGGACCTGTGTACCTATAGAACCTGGACCTGTGTACCTGTAGAACCTGGACCTGTGTACCTATAGAACCTGGACCTGTGTACCTATAGAACCTGGACCTGTGTACCTATAGAACCTGGACCTGTGTACATATAGAACCTGGACCTGTGTACCTATAGAACCTGGACCTGTGTACCTGTAGAACCTGGACCTGTGTACCTATAGAACCTGGACCTGTGTACCTATAGAACCTGGACCTGTGTACATATAGAACCTGGACCTGTGTACCTATAGAACCTGGACCTGTGTACATATAGAACCTGGACCTGTGTACCTGTAGAACCTGGACCTGTGTACCTATAGAACCTGGACCTGTGTACCTATAGAACCTGGACCTGTGTACCTATAAAACCTGGATCTACTGAGCAGCCACATCCATGGAACTCTATCACATCCGTTTCCATACATCAACAGTAAATAAGGACGTCGGAGTAGAACTAGTTTGTGTGCTGAGGCCTCCGCCCTGGCTCTGGATCACAGCCGGTTCCAGCAGGGAAGGGCTGCCTCTGCCCTTGAGCCCTGAGCACGGGACAGGATTTCACTCTAGCAACTCGTCATGTGTGGCTGTAGCTGCGTCACCAGTGACGTCACACAGATTATCTGGTAAAATGACCGGCAAACACAACAATACACAGATCGATACATTAATCCAGTTTAGAGTTTGATGATGGATGGTTTCACTGTCACCTAGCAACAGGGTCCACCTGCTCACTAAGATCCAGGTTTCTGCCTCTCCGAGACTTCCTGGATTCACACTCTGTGCTGGGAAGCTTCAGGAGCTCCGAGAGCCTCCTCGGTCCTGCTCTTCATGGTTCTGCCTCAGCTCTGCGTGCAGATCCATGTTTGATGCCTCTCCGCTGCACATATAGAAATGCTAAAGTCTGAACCAAACATGTATTATTTACAACTATCTCACTGCCTTCTTATCTGTCATCATGCCAACGTTGCAGCTAACCGCCTCCACCCCAGAAAACTGCTCAGCACATTTAGCTTTCAGTACCTCAGACATTTGCTGCAGCAGCAGATCCAAACGTGCGCGTAGCCTGTTTCCCTGCACTGTGGCTACAGGAGGAAAACAACTGCTCATTCCGGATGCGTCTTCAGTCCTGAGCTGCCACGTGGACCAGCTGAATGCTAGCATGGAGTGAGAGGAGCATCTTAATGTTGCATTAACTTGGGCCTCTTCATGCTTTGCCGGGGTTCAGCTCTTGGCACAGGTTTTTAGGCTGAGTAACTACAGCAGCACATCAGCTTCCAGAGCCAACGGGTCGCTCTGAATAAAGTCTGACGTAGCGAAGGTGAGAGTTCCAGGCCAACGCAGCCTGCCCATGCCCGGCAACGCTGTGAAAACTCACACCTGCCCTTCACAGCTCGTCCTCTCAGCTGTTCGCTAAGTTTAGACCCAGTCGTCTGAAGAACGAACTCCTGCCTCTCATCCCGCCACCTTCAGAAGCTGCTCACCAGCGTACGACTGCAGGACTTCTCCAGGACGATGACTGAACGGGGAACCAGGCTGGTCCTTTCGGACCAACAGCTCATCTCTTTGATGCCAGTGGACATTTGTAAAGCTTCAGTTTCTATTTTCTGAAAGAAACGGGACGGCAGCCGTACGCTAGTGAGCAGCAGAAACAGGAGAGGAGCACAACTGTGTGTCCTCAGCATCGCGACCTTAATGGAGACTCGTCCATAAACGATGCAGAGAAGAGAGACACGTTTTCACACATCTTGTTTTTTGATAAAAACCTGTAAAAGAGTGTGAACTGTCTGTCATTCATCCTTTCTGCATCCTTTAACTGTCCATCAACGTCACCTGTGAGTCCAGGCAGGGCAGAATTTATGAGGCTCCGCTGGAGTAAAGGGGAAGTTGAGCAGGAGTTCATCAGTTCTCGTCCAACAGTTACAGCACAGCTATGAAACAATGGGAGCACCTCCAAATGCACACAGGTGACAAAACCCTGGCAAATCAGTGATTGATGGAAACAAAAGAAACGGCGCTCATCCACGAGGGAGCGTGGTGACCTGGGGAGAAGAAAGGAAGCAAACCCAGATCGGTGTTCTCA
>NW_021821632.1:635888-660888 GCF_901000725.2 Takifugu rubripes | reverse complement strand
CTGCTCACAGGGTTTTTTTTTGGAGGGGGTGGGGGCAGAGGAACCAACAATTTTCTGATTTTATCAAACACATAGATATTAGAGGCACTGGCTCCACATTAGGGTCGTGATAATGTGCATGTTGCACCACAGGACAGCAGAAGAGCCAACAAGCAACGTCCTCAAGCATGTCTCCTCTCAGGTTTGAAGACGTCTCACCCGTCCTCTTAAAGACAGAAAAGGGTCCAGCTGGACTCGGACTGCGTGGCAACGACGATGTGGCTCTTAGCTTGGTGTGCTAATCATCTCTTCAACCTTAAATCAAACTGTGACAAGCGGAAATCAGCTGCGTGCTTTAAGATTTAAGCTCCTTTTTTCTGCCTTTTGAAGTTCTATTTCTGAGTGTGAAGCCACAACCTGCATATATTTATTTAAAAATAGACAATGGACAAAAATAAAGCCTATACAACATAAAGTAGTCCACAAGTGATCACCAGCTCAGATGCTTGCCTGTTTAAATCCGATAATGGCCGATATTCCGCAGATATTCTGCACGGTTCATCCGGGCTGCTTTAGGTTACTTTCTCCTTCTCATGCATGTCACCTTTAAAGGACACACTCTCTACGGTCAGGACGCTGGGGACACCAACCAGGTTTTATCTGCATTTTTACAATCTGATTATAACCAGTCGGGTAGCTCATCCTGTCCGAATAATCGCAGTAGAAGGGCTAAACTGGAAACATGCTGATTGGGAAACTTTGGTCCCAACTGGTGGCGTTGGACAGAAGTGTCTTCCAGGGACATTCCATCTGTGTTGCTGGCTGCTCGTTACTGCCTGCACGTCACCTGTGCACTGCAGATGCTGCTTTTAGTGCCTCAGGTGACTTTAATCGGTGTAACTGAAGCAGGGTACACGCATAAGGATAATTGGGCTGTCTTTGTCCCAATTTCCCCCCTTCCCGACCAACGGCAAGCGCCCGATTATCTTATGTCCTCTCAGATTAACCTTTGAGATTATCCTGTGTCCAGATTATCGGCTCCAACTATCGTAAACATCAGAGTTGTTTAATATTTACAACCAAAAATCTTCATGTGTGGGGGAGCTGACGACTCCTGAGTCAGGGCTCCATCGACTGGGAGGTGGAAGGAGCCAATCAGGAAGGAGGAAGCAGGTGTAAAACCAGTCCCAAGACCACCATCATTCCCTCTGCCGGTAGCTCCTCTTACATGCTGCTGGTTGTGTTTCCCAGTGCTCGCTATGTTTCTTCTTCTGCGTTTTTGTTAGATCGTGTGAGATCTCCCGAGATCTCTGGCTCAGAGGATGAGCTTCTGAATCGGTGGTGGGACAGAGTCTTGATGTGTGTTGTGGAGCTTCACACAGAGCACCATCAAAGCTGTCCTGGTTTATCACGTTCTCTTTCATCTGCTCCCTGCTGTACCACCAGGCTGCAGCTGTCTCCACCAGTGCTAACAACAGTTTGGATTATGTGTGCACCCTCATAAAGGATGTCCCCCGGCCCCAGTGGGGGCACTCGGACCACATCTCTCTGTCCCTGTTCTCGGCCTACAGACACAACTAACCAAACAGGTGAAGCTCTGGACACCAGAAGCACAGCCTGAGAAAGGCCACCATGGAGAAGAGGTGGATGGAGTGTGTTCCACAGCTGACTCCACACACACGTGCCACAGACAGCCTGCAAGACAACCTCAACACAGTCAACACCTGCTCCAAGACCCCCACACAGAGAAGAGGCTAACGAACACCAGGACCGCTATGGTTTCAGACACTGGTGCCGACCCATATCGGCCACACTACTGTAGACCTCCAGCAGTACACCTACTGGCCCAACATGTCCACCTCAGACACTGTCATCACTTCCCTCTCCCTCCGACTACACCCCGTCCACCGTGACTGGCTGCTGGACTTGCTGACTGGCAGGTGTCCCACTAGGGAACAGGTCTTCAACCAGCACCATCACAATTACAGGCACACCACAGGGTCCTGTGGGGCCCACCCCCGACACCATCTACATCCTGTTTGCCCACAACTGCGTGGCCTCCTCTGGAGACAATATCACCTGGAAGCTTGGAGACGTCGCTGCCATGAATGGATGCGGTGTCCTACAGGAGGGAGGTGGCCAATCTGGGAGGTGCTGTGAGGACAATAGCCACACCCCAACACAGCCAAGACCAAGGGGCTGATAGTGGACTTCAGGAAGGACAGGGGTCCTCATCAACCGCTACATATTTAAGGAGTACGTGGGTCTGTCTGTAATATTAGACCCTTGTTTTCATGTTGGAGCTTTACATCTAAAGTAAGTATATAGATTTACTTTATTCACTGTTTTTATTTATGTTCTTTTTTAAAAGTGTCTTTGTTGTGAACTCACCTTGGGCTTTGTGTCAGTGTCCATGGCAACGTCAGACTTTCCTTATAGACTTGTTTCCTTACTGTACGTCTCCATAATTACTTTGAACTTGAAGGTGAAGATGAACTGATCAAACCATCGGAACACATGGTCGACAGTCATGAGTGGATAACACTGTCCTGTGACTATTTGATGTCTCAAATTTAAAGTCAAATTATGCTGCAAATGCTTGCAAAACCCAAGATGTTGTGAAGATAAAATATTTAAAATTCTTATATGGAGGAGTTTTGTAGAAAAGGTGCAACCATCCAACCACTGATGTGACTGCGGGAGCTCCAAGGGTCTCAGGTCTCAGGAGATTGAATAGCAGTGTGTCCTCTGAATAACAAGAAGAAGAAATTGTGACATTGAATTATTTGGCCACTGGAAGAATATAAATTGAAAATAAAATTAGGCTGCAAATGTTCTTTCTGAGGCAAAAGAACCAAAATGTCCTTGATACAAGCTCATTTTCAGGTCAATTAAAATGTTGTGATCATTGTATCAAAGGCTGCTCTCAAATTTGCAAGAACCAAATGGGAAAGAACCTGTTCTGTTTTTGTGTCTGATGAACAAGCAGAGTAACATTTCAAAAGGCCGATATTTGACAGGAGCCGTCGTCCACTGAGGTATCTGTGACGCCTGATGAGGCTGAAAATCCTGATGAATACAGTCACGCTAGGTCACAACAGCTGCACACAACTGGTGGTCACCCATGGAATTAAGACCCTATTTTTTTGCGCAGTCTTCAACATCGTCTCGGTAGTGATGACAGAACCAGAACGGGGCAGCTCAGATGGTGGCAGGGTTGGCTGGAGCCACCAGAACTTTTAAAGAAAGCAGTGACTGACATCTGGGTCACCGCCACAAACTTCAGGCTCCCTTCCATCAGCCTGTAGCAGTGCCGTCCTTGGTGGGGATGGTCCAGGTCTGCAGAGTCGAGACCTTGCGTGGTGGCCCACCCAGTCAGGAGCAAAGCTTGTTCCAGCTGTTCCTGTTCATCAAAGATAGATGAACAGAGTTACTTCCAGTGTGGGAACCTTCATCACCTCAGCTTAACACGGGAATTGTGCTCTCTTGACCTTGTTGGCACGAGTCAGGAATGGATTTCATTTATGTGTGAGGAGGAGTTTCCATGCTGCTGTTCTCCAGAGAAAGCTGGATGGATGATCAGACACACATAAAAGAGGAGACGACAGGAAGTCACATTGATTTTTAACCTGACATTTACGAAGGACTGGACACTTTGTTCCAGGTTAAATGGTTGGTGGCTTTATTTGACACACACACACACACACACACACACACACACACACACACACACACACACACACACACACACATCCTAAGATAAACTAGAGTCTCTGTTGAAATTGTTCCCTCACTCACCAAGAAGTCAGCGGTGGAGGGACACAGCCCCTCTCTGGTGGGTCTTGGGCCTGGCTTCTGGGGGGGATTGGGGGTGGGCTGCCCATGATCACCTGGCATGTGGCCCCGGCTCTGGGTACTCCGCCGGTTGTCCTTTGCTGTCCCATCCTGGGGACGGGCTGTGAATGGACAGGTGATTGGAGGTCCTGGTCTCTGTGTTGCCTGTGGCCTGCTGTCTTGATCCGCCTGGGGGGCACTGACACAAGCATCACAGACACGTATGTCTATACTAATATACATATGCACGGTTGGTTCTTCCTCTTCTTCCCTATGTCCTGGTTTTGGCTCCTGTTTTAATTTATGTTGCTTTTATGAAATACTCATTTAAATAACAGATGTGTTGAGCAGACAGTTGTTTTCTCACCAGGAGGGAATAAATCCACGCAAAAAAATCCACCTTTTGACCAAGAAGCAAAGCTCAAGTGAGGGCAGCATCACCCTGTCCTCAACAACAGGAAGAGGTGTCGGGGTCAAGGTCAGCAGGGCTGTTCTGCTTGGACTCCTGCCGTTATGAAATATGAGACCGTCCCCTCTTGTCTCGTGGCAGGAGTCGTGTTTGAGGTCCGTCCCCTCCTGTGTCGTGGCAGGAGTCGTGTTTGAGGTCCGTCCCCTCCTGTGTCGTGGCAGGAGTCGTGTTTGAGGTCGGTCCCCTCTTGTGTCGTGGCAGGAGTCGTGTTTGAGGTCCGTGCCCTCTTGTGTCGTGGCAGGAGTCGTGTTTGAGGGCCGTCCCCTCTTGTGTCGTGGCAGGAGTCCTGTTTGAGGGCCGTCCCCTCTTGTGTCGTGGCAGGAGTCGTGTTTGAGGGCCGTCCCCTCTTGTGTCGTGGCAGGAGTCGTGTTTGAGGTCCGTCCCCTCTTGTGTCGTGGCAGGAGTCGTGTTTGAGGTCCGTCCCCTCTTGTGTCGTGGCAGGAGTCGTGTTTGAGGGCCGTCCCCTCTTGTGTCGTGGCAGGAGTCGTGTTTGAGGGCCGTCCCCTCTTGTATCGTGGCAGGAGTCGTGTTTGAGGTCCGTCCCCTCTTGTGTCGTGGCAGGAGTCCTGTTTGAGGGCCGTCCCCTCTTGTGTCGTGGCAGGAGTCGTGGTTGAGGACCGTCCCCTCTTGTGTCGTGGCAGGAGTCGTGTTTGAGGTCCGTCCCCTCTTGTATCGTGGCAGGAGTCGTGTTTGAGGTCCGCCCCCTCTTGTGTCGTGGCAGGAGTCGTGTTTGAGGTCCGTCCCCTCTTGTGTCGTGGCAGGAGTCGTGTTTGAGGGCCGTGCCCTCTTGTGTCGTTGCAGGAGTCGTGGTTGAGGTCCGTCCCCTCTTGTGTCGTGGCAGGAGTCCTGTTTGAGGGCTGTCCCCTCTTGTGTCGTGGCAGGAGTCGTGTTTGAGGGCCGTCCCCTCTTGTGTCGTGGCAGGAGTCGTGTTTGAGGGCCGTCCCCTCTTGTGTCGTGGCAGGAGTCGTGTTTGAGGGCCGTCCCCTCTTGTGTCGTGGCAGGAGTCGTGTTTGAGGGCCGTCCCCTCTTGTGTCGTGGCAGGAGTCGTGTTTGAGGTCCGTCCCCTCTTGTGTCGTGGCAGGAGTCGTGTTTGAGGTCCGTCCCCTCTTGTGTCGTGGCAGGAGTCGTGTTTGAGGTCCGCCCCCTCTTGTGTCGTGGCAGGAGTCGTGTTTGAGGGCCGTGCCCTCTTGTGTCGTTGCAGGAGTCGTGGTTGAGGTCCGTCCCCTCTTGTGTCGTGGCAGGAGTCCTGTTTGAGGGCTGTCCCCTCTTGTGTCGTGGCAGGAGTCGTGTTTGAGGTCCGTCCCCTCTTGTGTCATGGCAGGAGTCGTGTTTGAGGGCCGTCCCCTCCTGTGTCGTGGCAGGAGTCGTGTTTGAGGTCCGTCCCCTCTTGTGTCATGGCAGGAGTCGTGTTTGAGGGCCGTCCCCTCCTGTGTTGTGGCAGGAGTCGTGGTTGAGGTCCGTCCCCTCTTGTGTCATGGCAGGAGTCGTGTTTGAGGTCCGTCCCCTCTTGTGTCGTGGCAGGAGTCGTGTTTGAGGGCCGTGCCCTCTTGTGTCGTTGCAGGAGTCGTGGTTGAGGTCCGTCCCCTCTTGTGTCGTGGCAGGAGTCGTGGTTGAGGTCCGTCCCCTCTTGTGTCATGGCAGGAGTCGTGGTTGAGGTCCGTCCCCTCTTGTGTCATGGCAGGAGTCGTGTTTGAGGTCCGTCCCCTCTTGTGTCCTGGCAGGAGTCGTGTTTGAGGTCCGTCCCCTCTTGTGTCGTGGCAGGAGTCGTGTTTGAGGGCCGTGCCCTCTTGTGTCGTTGCAGGAGTCGTGGTTGAGGTCCGTCCCCTCTTGTGTCGTGGCAGGAGTCGTGGTTGAGGTCCGTCCCCTCTTGTGTCATGGCAGGAGTCGTGTTTGAGGTCCGTCCCCTCTTGTGTCCTGGCAGGAGTCGTGTTTGAGGTGTGGGAACACGTCCGGGTAGTTTAGGTGTTTCTGAGCTCTTACGTCCATCAGTTGTGTGGGACATGGGACATTTTTCCACGTTCCCTCTGATCACTCTTGTATGTTCTGTGTGTCCGTCCATCCTGGGCTCTTTTCCAGTGGCTTCCTGCTCCTCCCTGTATTCCGTATGCACACATCCTGAGTCCTGCTGTGATTTATGCTTTTGCTTTTGCCTGTCTGGACTCTGGCTGTTGTTGGATTGATTTATGACCACTGCCGGCTGCAACATATTGGTGGAGCAACTTCTCTGCCTGCTTCTATGCAAATGGAATATTTAAGGATCCACACAAATACTGAGAATGATATTTTTGCCCTTTAAGTACATCATATTAGCAAGAACATTCTAGCCCGTTTCATCTCCACATGAACTGCACATGTTTGAGCCGTGGTTTTGCATCTAGTTGGTGACTTTTGCATCAATAAAATAAGTTAATAAATCAATGTTCTGTCCTCCTGTCACTTCCGTAGAGGACACATTCAAGTGGGGGTCTTTGACTATTGATACGGCAGAACAATGAAGAAAAGGCTTTCTCCAATAGTGGTGGCTCGTGCATATTCAGAGCGTTTGATGCTGCTGTGGAAGATTGTGGCTCAGGCTAAGCTGCTGCTGCTGTTGCTGCTGCTTCCATTTCAAGGCAACGCTCGGGAGGGTTTAGTGTTGGTGTTCAGGCTGCTTGTAGCCTGGCATTCAGACAGCAACACATCAAGAAATAGAACAAAAAAAGCTGCCATTGTGGATTCCTGCCTTCAGATGAAGCCTTTCAGTTGAAAGAAGAGCACTTTAGAGAGGAGAAAGTCTTATAAGTTATGATATATATCTGTTCCTCGTATAGAACGTTTCCTCCCTCATGGCTTCTGTTCTTAAATGCTAAAATGGGGAGAGAATTAACTTTCTACAAATACAAAGAAGGCTTTTGTTGCCAGGAAATCAGTGACCAGAAGTTCAGTTTTCAGTAAGGAAGAGGGAAGCAGAGGAGCCTCGCCTGGCTGTTGCTGGAAGGAGCCTAACAGGACCGAGGAAAACCCTTCAGGAAGCCACAGCTGGCTGACTGATGAGGAAGGAGAAGCAGAGCCGATTCCACCCTAAAGTCTTTGGATCTGTGAAAGGACGCCGTCGTTAACCTAACCCTAACCCTTCATCAAAATGTGAGGCTGCCAGCTGGTGGGTAAAACATGTGAAGTTTGAGTTCTCTATGCAAATAAATGTGTCCGTCCAGAGTTCAATGCTGATGTAGCCTCTTCCTTAGTTTTGATCTCCCATTTTCCAAAAGTCAGCCCACCATCCCCCTCATCTAATCCCACCACAAGTTTAGCAAGCATGTGAAGTGGAAGCGAGGGAGACTTCCTTCCACTGCTGCTAATTGGATTGGAGCTGGCGGGCATCGGCTCCATGGCACAATGGAAGGATGAACAAGTAAACTCTGTGTGACTGATGCTCCAGTTATTATTAGGCACACAGTCAGTGTGCTTCACCTCCATCATATGCACTCTGCTCCAGTTCATTTGTCTGTGGACGGTGGTGAGGTTGCCCCAGCGGTTCCCTCTAGCAGACGGATTAAACTCCAGCTGTCCCTGTTTTATCTGCAGACGCGATGGCTTGTTCATTTACTTTAACGTTCAGCTCGGTGGCTACGAAGCCTTTTCTTATTTTGTAAGTCCAGAAATGCTCGTTTCTGGGATTTTTGTTCCAATTTCACACTCTTTGTTTTCCCGAAGTGGAAGGTGGTAAATCATATTGGCCGGGCTAAAAGTTCCAAGATTGTTCTTTATTGGCCTCATGTTTTCTGATCTCATTCTGATCATTCCTCCCTCAATTTTTGTCTTATTTCATTCTTTTACTGCCCGGAAACTGCAATGCTAGCCCACAAAGACAAAATGCAGCCTGGAGATGCTACATCACTAGCTTGTTAACAGAGTAGAGCTGTTTTTCCTACAGAACAAATGAAGAGGCCTGGATTCCCGGCTTCCGTTCTGCTGCCAGTGTTGTTCTCAAGGACACCGGGGATCAGGGCTTTACCTGCCAATCCTCCAATAAAGGGACGGCTCTACCTGCTGAGCGGCAGCCTCGGCACCGTTGTCCCGAGCTGCCTCCGAGCGTCTGAACCTGATGCAAATGCTTGGTTGCCAGTATTTGATGTTCCCACCTCGTGTGTCAGGCCGCTAAATGTTCGCTCCCCCACAGTTTAATCCTAATCATTGTCAGATAGGCCGCAGGAGCCGCTCGCCGCAGTCGGCGGCCACAGACAGGAATCCACCCGGGACCAATCGGTCTGCACTGCTGGTCTTTGAAAACAGAGGTCCCACATTTCAGCACGCTTCAGTGAGCAGTGTATGAGTTCAAGCTGATCCGAGCAACATTTATTGACATTTCTGAGCAGCAGCTCTGCCATTAAGAGAGGCTGTTTCCAGTCCCACAGGCTCGCTGTAACCAGATGCTTCATGAGGACCACACTCTCCGCGTCTTCTTCTCTGCACAGGCTCTGCACAGACCGGAGTGTAGGCTGGGGTGTCAGCCATTGACTTCTTCTGGTCTTCAAAAGACTTGAGGAAGATGAGTGTGTCTCCTCACACGAACCATTACCTGAAGGTCTTTGGAGAGGCTTTGAATCCAGGGCAGCATCAGTGAATACGTCTTCTCTGGACCGCCCTAAGCTCCTCATACCTGTTGTGAAGGGTTCTGAATGGGCCCTTGCCTCAGTGGCTCCGTACACGTGACCGGTCTTGGGGGGTTTCTCTCTTTTGTACAACAGCAAGCTTGGAATCCTCCACCTGGAGCCAGCTAATGGTCATCAGCTTCCATTAGCAACCGTTGAGAGAGGGTCGTTTCACAGAAGTGTTTGTGCTGGGGAGCAGGAAGGGACACGTGACCCACTGTTCAGAATCTGTCTCTGGACTCTTTTCCTCGAAACGTACCTCGTTACTCTTTTCAGTCGAACCCGTGTTGACGTCAGAGGAGTGAAGAAGGACATTTAGATGCACGTGGACCCCAGCAGAACTGTGCGCTCGCTAATCAATCCAACAGGGTTTAATCAAAGGAGGTGAGAGGAGGACAAGATGGGAACGCTGATGTGACGGCTCCATGAAGGCAGACCCACAGCGTGCAGATTAGGTGAGGCGGTAATCAGGTTAAACTGGCGCCTGGTAGCAGCGAATCACACGGGGAGTCACACAGGAAGCAGTCAGACTTCAGCGTGCCATGATTGTTGCTGCCGAGGATCAACTCATCCTCATCCTCATCCATATATATTAATATGAGTCTGCTTCTCCAACGCTCCAGAATGACGTCTATAGGAGATCCACTCGACCTGTGTACTCTGCAAGGACAAAAACAGGCCGACGAAAACACGGTAGTTCTGTTTGTTGTTCTGTGAAGACGTACTGAAGACAGCACAACGCGTCCACACAATGCTTCCAATGCTGCTTAAGGCAGGACTCTGCTGGATGCTTGCTTCCTTTTGTGAAGAAACAAAAGCTTCCCTGGAAGCTTCCTCCGGGGTCGAGAGGAGAACACACCAAGAAACAGCTCTCAGCTCACAGACAGCGGAACAATGAGAGCCGTTTAAGGCTGTGAGGGGAACCAACAACACTTAAAGGACCCTGAAGGCCGTCAAGGCCCCAGGTCTGAAGATGTGTTGTGTGGGTCCCTGATCCCACCCTCAGAACGGATGAGCCACCTTCAGGCTCCCCAGTGTTTTGCATGGAGGGAAGGTTCTCCTCAGCTTTAGCTGGGACCCCTGCGCGGCGTTCCTCCAGGGATGGGCTCCTCCTCACACTTTTGTCGTGTCCTCCCACCAAAGTTCGGACAATTGTGTAAAAAAGACATGCAAACATTCGCACGGCCTGAGCAGAAATTGGGATGACCCACATTTCTAATGACGTGAGCAGCGACCCGGTTCCTCTCCTGCCTCAATGACGCCCACATTCAGATGTTTCTGCTGCTGCTGCACTGACGGGAGCTCTTCTGAAGGCTTCTGCATCTGCATAGAGGTTGCCTGTAAGGTCCAAGCTGCCACACTTCCCATTAGAAATATCTGATGGCATTCAGGGAACAAGCGTTCCTTCCACGGCTAATCTGCCAAACTGATAAGGTGAGCAGGCAAGTGTCTAACATACAAGCTGGATGACACTAACACACTCTCTATTAAATCAGTGATCACTTCTATCGCGGCTGCTTCATTCAAACAGCCGCCACTTCGCCGCCAACAGAAATCTGATACATTTGCATAAACACCTTATCATTTAATTACAGCTGAGAGTTCTCCAGTGGAGCCGTGAGACGCCGCTTTGCTCAGGCCTGTTGGATTCAAAGCTTTAAACCAGGGAAGGAAGAGCATGCATGTGACGTTTCATAAGCTCCTGGAGTCTTAAGACAAAGACGCGCATGCTTTCATCACACTTTGGTTTTCATCTTTGGGTCTGGCTGCAACATCAGCTGCTGCTTCCTGTCAAATGGAGCTTTTCCTTATTCAACAACACAGGAGGCTTTTGTCCAATTTTTTACCTTCTGAGGATTATTAATATCTGCTTTATTTACGGACAACGTATCTGCTGTCCCAACATCTGTACTCCTGCCTGTTCCTCCCTATCAGCCCACTGATATTCCTCCCAGAACCGACCGCTTTTCCTGGTCACAATGTCCAACCTTTCAAAGCTCCTCCATCACCCATCAGGCCTCTTTTTCTTGGGTTCTCCCCTCCTGTGAGACCAGGCTCCCAGTTCTGGGAAGGGCAGCAGGTCAGGGCAGCTTCTGACGGCTGCGTGCAGCTGCTCACGCTCCCTCATGCAGCCGTGCATCATGCGAGAAACGCTCAGGCCGCCATTAGCATCGCGATTGTAACATCTCAGCTCCCCTTGAATACCAGCTCGATCCATCACGCCCAGCACCGACGTGGGAGCTCCACAACACATTTCATGCATTGACAGTTGTTTGCATCTCATTGAATATAAAGAGGGGAATAAAGATAGTGGTGTCTTGTGGCTTCAACACCTGACTGAAGCTTTTCATGTTTGCAGAGCTGATTTGAGAATTGAAAATATGATGATGGCCTTTGTGGGGCGGATGCTGTTGGCTCAGCAGGCATTTCTATCCCTGCAGATCCAGCTGACTGCGTCGGGTCGCCGAGCCGCGCCGAGAGCAGCCATCCGTCACGTATGTGCATATTTCAACAAAGCAGGAGAGAGATGCGGGAGTTTTTAATCTGCATGAAACCTGCGGCGTACGATCAATCCTTATAATGCCAAAACAATCCATACGGGCTCATGGCGCCGCAGCATCTATCAGGGCGGCGAGCAGAGCCTTTTAAACCTGTCTGTGAGTCCACTGTCACTGGTGCCAAAGCTACACAAAGGAGAGGATAACGTCGAATCAAAGAGAGCAACAGGAGCTTATGAGCACAACCGGGAGTGCTGCAAAAGTAACACCGCAGCTTTTATCTGCGCTTCAACCACTGGGGAGCGTTTAAAGTGGGGGGAGGGGGGGCTGAAACACGTGCTGATCATTATTAACAATTAAGGAACAAACCCTCAGAAATTCCACATCCATCCAGGCCGTAGGAGGAGGATTTCAGCTCTCTGACCTTGTCTAATTCTGCACATTCCGAACAACGAGTGTGTTTTTTAAAGATATCCTCCAACGATGAGCACGTGAGAGGAGCTGAGCACCATCCTCAGCTCCAGTCTCTCGTCATTACCTGCACTATTAAAAATAATCCACTGTCAGTAAATGAGGAAAATGGGTATGGGCTTATTTTTGTATTTGCCTAATTAGCTGCAATTATGCTGGATTACATGCATCGCATCCTCCGAATCCTGCAGTTGAAGGTAATTAAATCCAGCATGGGGAATTTGGGCTCCGCCACAAACAACACGAGCTGCTTCCTCATGGATTATGGGATGTTATTCAAGTGAAATGTGCTCTGACTTTTTACATACCTGTGAAAGGTGCCTGTGTGCAAACAGGTGAGCTGAAACATGAACGTCCAGCAATACGGGCGCCATACGAATGTGCTACATCTGTGTCTCCACAGCAGGCGTGAGAGGCGGAGTAACGGCTCTCATTCATTCATTCCACTGTGGAAGAATCTCAACAAACATCTGGAAAGCTAAATAATATGTGATTCCCCACATCCTCAAAGTCGCTGCTGAGTTCCAGAGATCCCAACGCTGCCGTTGGCTGTGATGATGATGAAGATGAGCGTGGATAATCCACTGACGATCGCCAGGCCAGTGGGTCCAGCCAGCAGCGATGATCTGCTCAATTAGCTGGATGGAGGTTTGACATTGAAAGAAGCGCAGCCCCCACAGTCCACGTCCCCGTAATCTCCAGCCGCCGGGGCCAAAAGGAGGCCCCTGTGCGGATCACAGACTGGGCAGCAGAATAGCATCGCGGTGGCCAAAGCATCACGGCTTAGCTGCCATGCTAAGCTAACGGCATTATTCACTAATGCTGTTTGTCTGACACGGCAGGGGGGCTAAAAACTATTCCATTTGGAGGTTACACCAGCAACCCCCTCCACCCCCCTCCCCGTTGGTCATATTGCTTCAGTGCATGTGAGCGTACACGTACGTGACACACTAGTGAATTTATGGTCCGTGGACACGGCTAAATCTCTCTGTAACGGAGCTAATGAAGCCATAAAGACGGCCAACTAGGTTGACATCATTGATTTCAAAATCTATTTTAATCAGCCTCAGATCACCTGTGTTATGCATTATGTATCGTCTGTGAGAGGGAAACATGCACGCTCACCTGGGCTGGCGTGAGGAGGGGCGCTGTGGAGGCGTCCACGGGAACCGTCCACGGGAACCGTCCACCGTCCCTGGTGTGTCCTCCTGCACGTCTCCAGAAACTGTCCTGGTGGATAAGCTAACAGACGTTCACGGCTGGACTGTGCAGGCTGATCACATGCTACAGCTACACAGGAGGTCCTGACCACACTCCCAAACATGGAATCTTCTTAGGCTGTGCACAGGTGTTACACATGATATCAGCAGCCAGGCTTCAAGTCCTGAACAGCAACAGGAGTTCTGAGTCCTGGTGAGGGGTTTTCAGGAAATGAAGCTTTCACGTTGAAGCCTGACTCTGCTCAAGGGTGGCGGCGTGGCTGTGCACCTGTGCACTCTGACATGAAACCAGAACGTGGAGCTGCGTAACTACCAGAGCCCCATTAAAAGGAGACACACCTGTGCACTCTGACATGGAACCAGAAGAACGTGGAGCTGCGTAACTACCAGGGCCCCATTAAAAGGAGACACACCTGTGCACTCTGACATGGAACCAGAAGAACGTGGAGCTGCGTAACTACCAGGGCCCCATTAAAAGGAGACACACCTGTGCACTCTGACATGGAACCAGAAGAACGTGGAGCTGCGTAACTACCAGGGCCCCATTAAAAGGAGACACACCAGTGCACTCTGACATGGAACCAGAGGAACACCTGGAACCTATTTGATGTTCAGGACCTCCACCTGATGTGGGCTGTTGGATGTAGCTCCAGTGGTGCCTGGAGACGATCTGAGGACGTTCTTCATCTTTATTTCAGGTCACCTGACGTTTCTTTGACCGTTCGGCTGGTGGGAGACGGCAGCAGCGTCCTCCTGCCGTTCTGGGCCTCAGATGCTTTCAGCTGACTTTTTAGACGGTTTATTTTGCGGGGGGGGGGGGGGGGGGGGGGGGGGTGTCGGCCCCTTTGTGCAACAGCATGTTTGGGCCTTCAGTGGCAAAGCAATTATTTGAGTCCATTTTCTGATAAGCAGCCTTTGGGAGGGCTGTGTGAGTACGTGCACAGTGTGCCTCCAAACATGTATATGGAACAGGGTTTGGGGGGCTGTTAACTATAATTGGTAATGGGGACAAAGGCCCTGTTGTTATGAGCATGGTTCGTCTCTTGGGCCAAATTCAAGTTGCTGCTGAATCTTTACACAGAAAAACAAGAGGAAACCGTTCAGATGCGACAGGAAAACGAGCTCAGCTCTCCTGAAAGCTCCTTCATGTTGCCTCCTCTTCCTCCGACACCGTCACAGCCTGACTCCCGGAGTCCGTTCTTCCCTGAAAGGATGCGCAGTGGGGACGGACACACGTAGCAGACAGCACATGAAGCTGGAGCAGCTCGGAAGCTCCGCTGGCTCAACGGTTCCACGCCAGGCAGGCAATTCTGAAATCAGGAATCTAAAGTGTTGACATTTAGTGGAGGGGTTTATCCCAGCTTGCATCAATGAAGCATTGTTTCTGCAGGGGAAACCTGGCTCTGATGGACGTCCGCTGCGTCCAGTCATCAGCATATGTCCATCCCATCAGGGCACAAAGCAATTACAAATGGCTGCAAGTGAAATGAAAGCAGCAACGTGCCGTATTGAAGGCTGCTGCAAATGGATTCACTTTAAACCCGAATGAATGGCGCCTGCGGCCGGAGAGGAACCATGGGTTTAATGCATTTTCATAATAATGAGCTGCAACCAGGGACATCTTATTTGTTAAACAATGCAGGGGGTCCGTGAGCTTCCTCTGGGTTAGAAAAGGGGCTGGACAAGAATAGAAGACGCGTTAGCGGCTCTCAGCTCTGATTCCTGTCCTGTTGGTGAAAACTGGGCCCACTTTAAAAGATCCATTGTTCCAGTCTGATGGACTGGTTTGATGGTGCTGACCACCCCGCCACCATTCTGACTCGTCCTCCAAGGCATCATGGGAAATCTAAAGGTGACTTTAGTGAACCGCTGCTGCTAACCGAGTGATTTTGGTGGTTAAAGCCCAGTTAACTGCCTGGTGGTGGGCGCCATGTGGTCTACGTTGGACCTGTGCTTGTATGGCAGCAGAACATCCTGGTGTTGAGGCCTTGGAGATCACACCTCAATCCTTTTAGTGTGATCCTGTAAAGCCTCAGATCAGAGCCAGATTGGCAGGAACTGACTGCTACAGCTGAATGAGGGGAGTCTTGACAGTTTGCTGACACATTTCTGCCTCTAACAAGATTTCATGTAGACAAAACACCGAGACAAAGTGTTGACAGGACAGGAAATGAGGACAGCAGAAGGAGAGCGCGCTCCAGTGTGGGAGTGTGAACAGGAGAAGACGACACCGGGCTTTCTTTCTGACACTGACCCAGAATCCTTATTCCTGTTCATCTGAAATCTGCTCCTACATCAAAGCGACATGAAACCTTCTCAAACCTGGATGATGGATCCAAGGAGAGCAAAGGAGCACAGCTGTAATGAACCAGTCGGTAGTTTAGTTAAACATTAAAACAAAGACTTTGGCCTTGAATTTAGACTAAAACGAAAATGGTGCAGTTATGAAACAACAATAGCTGTAATCCAACTCCCAGTGCTTTGCTCTGAGGGGCCTCTGGGGCAGAGTAGACCTCAAGCTCCTCCAGGTGGATTGAGATCTGATCTGGGGACAGCGAAGTTGCATTTGTACCAAACCCGAGAGCTGTGTTTGATCTCAATCAATCTTTATTTATATAGCGTCTTTTACAATCAGAATTGCTTCAAGGCGCTTTCCAGAATCCCAGGGCCTGACCCCAGACAAGCAACAGTGGCAAGGAAAAACTCCTTTAACAGGAAGAAACCTGGAGCAGGACCAGGCTCATGTAGGGGGACCCTCCTGCTGATGGGGGGGGGGGGGGGGGGGGGGGGTAGAGAGAGAGGAGCGGAGAGGAGAGGAGAGGACAGGAGGGGAGGGGAGAGGAGAGGAGAGGAGAGGAGAGGAGAGGAGAGGAGGGGAGAGGAGAGGAGAGGAGAGGAGGGGAGGGGACAGGAGGGGAGGGGAGGGGAGGGGACAGGAGGGGAGGGGAGAGGAGAGGAGAGGAGAGGAGGGGCACAGAAACACACACAAAAACCCACTATTTATACAGCGGGTCAGCAGGGTCAGTGGGGCCGGAGGTCGTCACGCAGCTCCGAAGGCGGTGATACCTGCAAATGAATGGATCTCCATCACATCACATCATCTCACACAGAAGCTCTAAAACTCTGAAAGTTGACTTCCAAACTTCGAGTCTTCTGAACCCCGGTGCTATAGATAAACAGTCGTCTTTGGCCCAGCTATTCCTGCATGTTTGCTTTTTAAACTGAAGATGTGCAGCAGCCTCTCAGTCTGCTACAGCAAACGCGTGAAACAACAGTTTGTGCAGCCTCAAACCCGGCGCCGGCACTTAAAAGCTCCTTATTTCTCTTCTCAGCACATTTCCAGAGACATCGCCACAGTGTTTCTTTAATCATCTCACCATTAAGGAGAGCAGTCAGTGTTTACACTTGCCATCGGATGGAGCCTGGAATTCATTAGCCCGAAAAGCAAAGCAGAGAACTCCTGCTCTTCCTCAGTCACCCTCGGAATTTCCAGTCACCCTCGGCAGCTTGAACTGAATCCCGCTGTCTTTTGTAGTTTTATTAAGCATTTCCTCTTTGGGAGCGAAGGAAAACACCATTAGAGCCAAGTACCCTTCAACCACATTATGAATGATTCAACATTTGCAACACGTTGTCTCGTTAGCAAGGTTTAAAGATGCGGCGACGGTAGTTGCGCGCTGCTTTAGTGTTCGGCTGTTTGTCTTGGACAAAAGGCTACAAATTTCCCACAGAGGCGATTTTACAAACTCAACAGTGATAATAATAATAAGCCTCACAGACCCTAGCTTGTGCAGGACAGACAAAATTAGCACTTAAGGAAATGATGAAATTACCATCTGAGGATCTCTGGCGTCTCTTTTAAACCCGTCCAGATGACAGCGAGAGCAGTTTCTGTAAGAGGCTCTGGGGAACTGGAGGTACCCTAAAACTCACCGACTGGAGCTAAAACAGCGCTAGCGAATCTGTACTTACTCGTATCACCCAAATAACAACCATGGCCAATATTCTGACTGATGCAGGAAAAAAGGTGAATTTTACAAAGACTGGCGCTCCACCTGTGAGGACTGTTCCCAGACCAGTCGGGACACACAGCGTCCCCCCTCAAGGTGTCCTACCAGGTGGATTCAGGCCATCTCAGACGGATTGTGTCCTTTGCTCTGTCAACCGACTCATTTTGACACACTTGTCTTGGAGGTCCTCTCAGCACCACTTACAAAACCAGTTTGACCTTCTCATGTCTGTGACGCTCTCTGACCAGAACCAGACTGTCCAGGGACCGAGAAATTAGAAACCTTGCCTTTGCTTATCAGCGGGTCCCTCATCAAGATGACAGGCTGGTAAGAGAGAGACATTAGCTTCATTAGCTCTTTTAGCCAACATCCAGACCAAACATACGTCTCCTGTCTGAAGGACACTCTGAGAGGGACAATGAGACAACATGTGGACAAGAGTCTTTGGTACTTCAGCTCTTGATGGACATGGAAGACAACTGGATGGGAGGAGGAGAAATAACCCAGAGTGTGGACGATGACGGTGGTGATGATGGTGAGCAGAGCAAAACCTGTTGAGACTCGTCAAACAAACAGGTCAAAATGGTTGGTGGGTGAATGGAGTCTTTAGATCGATATAATTAGATATAAAAAATGAGGGAAACAGTAAAGTCCTACATGAAATACTTTGTTCTTTACATGGTTGAAGTCACACAAATTATCATTGGAAATCAAATGTATCAATCCATGGAGGTCTGGATTTGGACTCTAAATTAAAGTGGAAACACACAACTTTAAAGTAATGTCCTTAAAACAAGTCAAACTGAGACTCAGTGGTGTGTGTGGCCTCCCTACAGCACCTGGACATGCTCCTGATCTCCTGAGGGAGCTCCTCTCAGACCTGGACTAAATTATCCACCAACCCCTGGACAGTCGGGTGCAACGCGGCGTAACGTCCAAGATGTGGACTGGTTGGACTCAGCTCAGGGGAACGGTCGGGCCAGTCCACGGCATCAATGGCTTCTTCTGGCAGGAACTGCTGACACACTGCAGCCACATGAGGTCCAGCATTGTCTTGAATTCGGAGGAACCCGGGACCAAACGCTCCAGCATATGGTCTCACAAGGGTCTCATCTCGGTGCCAGTGGCCAATCTGTGGACGTCGGGCTCTCAGACCACCCTCACGGAGTCTGTTTCTGACCGTTTGAGCAGACACATGAGCATTTGTGGCCTGCTGGAGGTCACTTTGCAGGGCTCTGGCAGTGCTCCTCCTGTTCCTCCCCTCACAAAGGTGAAGGTAGAGCTCCTGCCGCTGGGTGCCCTCCTACGGCCTCCTCCACAGATCCAGATGTACTGGCCTGTCTCCTGGTAGCACCTCCATGCTCTGGCCCAGCTCTCATTGATGTTCCGTCCTGGATGAGCTGCACTACCTGAGCCACTTCTGTGGGCCATAGACGCCGTCTCACGCAAAAGTGACCAGAACATCAGCCGGAGAGCAGGAGTTGAGACGTGGCCTGTGGTCCACTCCTGCAGAACCACTCCTTTATTGGGGGTGTCTCGCTAATTGCCTGTCATTTCCACCTGTGGTCCATTTGCACGCCAGCATGTGAAACTGATTGTCAATCAGTGCTGCGTCCTGTGGACATTTTTGATTTCCCAGAAGTGTGATTGAGTTACATCGCGCTGTTTAAGGGTAGCCTTTGTTTTTTTGATCAGCTTATATATACGTCCTCAGTTACATCATATCTGGTGTCGTGGGTTCGGATCGATTATGCAGGAAGGCCTCACGTTGCTGAACAGTTTCACCCTCCATCATCAGCCCCTCACATCCAGCAACACCTCGGACTGACGTTCAATGAATGCCACCTTATCATCCTCAGGAGTGTTTCTAATTAGCACAGACAAGCCTCCCCATGGGCGTGAGGAGGTTCCTCCTCATCACCGCAGCAGCTTTGAACCAAGGACGTGTTTCAGCTCGCTGATCCCAGAACAAACTGGGACTATGCAAATACCTTCACCCCAAAATGATGTTGCAGTCTCTTTCATCAACATTTAGTGTACATCAAACACGTGCCTTGATTGTAGCGTTCCCTTGATTGAACGAGCGAGGATCTTTGTTCCGAGTGTGCATCCCAACGAACATGAAGGCAGAGCTCAGCCAGTCGTAGTCATGGTGATGCTGGAACCTTGCATTAAGCTTCTGAAGGTAAAATAGAAATTAAATTACAAAGGCACCTATTGTCCATTCACAGCACTCAAAAGTGGAAACGTGAACGCTCAAGAGATCCCTGAAGGTTCAAATATGTTTTCCACCTTTATTTAACCCAAACAACAAAGAGGTCTTATGGAAGAGACAATAAAGGCGCCGATGAACCAGGGGGTAATCTAGATCATTTGAACAGTCGATTCCCGTGGCAGGAAACCTAGTTCAGCCACACAGAGAGTTTAATTTGTCTTTTCCTTCCCCTTCAGCCCATTGATTAAGATGATTAAGTCTCATCAACCCAATCAACACAAGCTACCCCCTCCAAATGAAAACCTAGCAGGAAGACGCTCATCAAGTACAGCATGATAGCAGCCTTCAGCCAATCATGGACCTCCCCCACAGTGGCAATAAATGAGCTGATTTGATGGGTCTAAATTTTTAATCACCCCTCAGAACCTGCCCTCTCATCTTCTCAGAGCTGTTTGTTTGCTGCAGCCGAGGTCAAGAGCGGCGAAAATGGAGGAAAAAGTCAAATATTGTCGTATACGGAGCCTCCACATTATTGGTTTCCAGATGAGAAGCTGCTGACTGATGAATGTTTTATGAAACTCAAAAGAAACAGTCGTTTTTGGGATGGAACCTTTGCTTTTATGATGACTCATCAAGAATGCTGCGGAGGCCAAAGAGCAGAAACAATGATGAGTTTGAGTGGCCAACGTTTCCATTCGTGAGCATATTACGATAATACGAATGATGAAGACGACAACATGAATGACAAGAATAATTGTTATTATATTTATTATTATTATTATTAGTAGTAGTGGTGGTCGTGGTAGTAGGAGTAGCAGCAGTACCAGTAGCAGCAGTATTAATAGCAGTCATTTGTCATATTATTGTTGTTCTTCTTGTTGTTGGTGTTGTCATCGTCTTGGAGCTGAGAGGTTCTGAGCGGTGCTGATTGGAGGCCTCCAGCAGGCCTGGAACATGCCTGGTCCAGGCCTGGAACATGCCTGGTCCTGGAACATGCCTGGTCCAGGCCTGGTCCCTGGTCCAGCTGAAGATGTTGTTTTCGGTTCTTTTTTGACCCACATGATTGTTGAGGTTTTGTGTGAATTTGGATTCTGCTTGATCACATTTTCAGGTTAATGTGCAACAATAAATACAAGTTTTGGTTATTTTTCAAGCCTGTTTCACATGTTCTCAGAGATCGGGATGATTCTCAGGATGATACTCGGGATGATACTCGGGATGATACTCATGATGATACTTGGGATGATACTCGGGATTATACTCGGGATGATATTTGGGATGATACTCGGGATTATACTCGGGATGATACTTGGGATGATACTCGGGCTGATACTCGGGCTCATACTTGGGATGATACTTGGGATGATACTCGGGATACTCGGGATGATACTCGGGCTGATACTTGGGATGATATTTAGGATGATACTCAGGATGATACTTGGGATGATACGGGGAATGATATTCAGGACGATACTTATGATGATACTCAGGATGATACAGGGGATGATACTCAGGACAATACTTATGATGATACGGGGGATGATACTCGGGATGATACTCATGATGATACTTGGGATGATACTCAGGATGATACGCGGGATTATACTCGGGATGATACTCAGGATAATACTTGGGATGATACGGGGAATGATATTCAGGACGATACTTATGATGATACTCAGGATGATACAGGGGATGATACTCAGGACAATACTTATGATGATACGGGGGATGATACTCGGGATGATACTCATGATGATACTTGGGATGATACTCAGGATGATACGCGGGATTATACTCGGGATGATACTCAGGATAATACTTGGGATGATACGGGGAATGATATTCAGGACGATACTTATGATGATACTCAGGATGATACAGGGGATGATACTCAGGACAATACTTATGATGATACGGGGGATGATACTTATGATGATACTCAGGATGATACGGGGAATGATACTCGGGATGATACTCATGATGATACTCAGAATAATACTCGGGATGATATTTATGATGATACTCAGGAAGATACTCGGAATGGCTTCTACGTTTGAGTAATGTCTTTATTCTCTCTGTTTCACGTTTCTGAGAGATACTAAAGAAAATTCAAATGATCTCAGCACCGAAGGAGACAAAGCCTGTCAAACATCTCACATTCAGTTGGTGATGCATTTTATTCTTCATGTCTTCTTCAGATAATTTCAAGCCTTGATCAAGACTGTGCAGCCATATTAATTATTGATCAATCACTAAATTAACCTACTGGAATAAAGATGAGCGGGTTTCAAATGTTTAATCTGAACTTGTCAGCAGCAAAATCACCTTTAAATGAGTTTGAAACACAGATGAACCTTTAAAGAATGAACACCTGAACACATCATGACTGCTGGCCACTTCTGACCACACGTGTGTGTGCGCGCGCGTGTGCACGTGTGTGCGCGTGTGCAGACGCATTAAGTCCCCTTCAGATGTTTCTTCTTTTACGCTGAACGCATCATTAACATATGAATGTGATTTTCCTTCAATACGACACTGAAATGAACCTTTTCCTTTCTTTTCCTTCTCTTTCTTTCTCTTCTACGGTGAGAAGGAAACAACGGTAGCAATAAGCTCCCCGTCGACCATCAGGCGTTCCAAATGTTCTCCTTTAATGGGGCTTTTAAACAATCATTGCATGAATGTAAATTGATTTTTTCACCCTGCTGTGTGGAAAGAATAGAGCACTTTTATTTGCTGCGCTGCATTTACTCAACACTGCTGCCGTCTTTTTAATGATTTAATGGTCAATTATGGTTTCAAGAAATCCCCCCAACGTTTGAGGGTCTTCATGCAGATGTTGTTACAATGTGGATTCACTTGTATCATTTGCATCAGTCCCCCCCCACCCCATCCCGCCCGTCTGACCTCAGCTCATGAACACTCTGGGCCAGATTCACCAATATGTTCTTAAGAATCTTCTTAGATTCTTTCTTAAGTTGTTATTAAGAAGTTTTTTAAGAAAACCCTACGTCGGATTCACCAACGCGTTCGTAAGCCCCAGAATTGTTCGCAGCTGTGTTCTTAGATTGATGAATGCCCTCTGTTCGTAAATTGAAAGCGCGTGCCAGGTGAGTCTAATTAACATACGATTAGCATAAGTCACCGCCCACTAATGCCCATAAAAGGAACTGCAGCAGGACCCTGTAGACAGAGCAAAAAGCAGCCAAATGCCCAAAGCGAAATGCCCAAAGCCAAATGCCCAAAGCCAAATGCCCAAAGCCAAATGCCCAAAGCCAAATGCCCAAAGCCAAATGCCCAAAGCCAAATGCCCAAAGCGAAATGCCCAAAGCTTGCCTCTCCACGCCTGATTTCTGACGCCGTGTTGCACAATCAAGAAAGGATGGCTAACACGCTTGATAAAATTGCCTCAACCCTGATGACTATAGCCAACACGCTTAAAGAAATCAACGAGAATGTAAAAAAAATAAACGTGTAAAAGCTGTGCTCGGATTGTGACAATAATGCATTTGATTCACAAACGGGCAATTAATCGCGCTCGAACGTGAACCGCGTGCCTGCAGTCTGGCCCCATCATTGCGTCAGGACGCACAGCCTCACGGGGTTGTGGCTCTGTGTCCAAACACATCCAGCGCCCCTTTAACATGCCGATGGTGCGTTCAATGGTGGAGCGACTGCGCACATGCATCTGATTGAATAAAATTTCCTGTGGAGTCTGAGGGTTGGTCAGTGGTGTCAACAACCAGGGCATATCCTCGATCCCCTAATAAAATAAATCAAGATAAAATCAAATAAAAAGACAGTTTTGGCATGGTTTCCAATTTGGTTGATTAAAGTCATTGGCACATTTACGTAATTTTAAAATTCTCCGTAAATCACCAAAAATAGGAAATAAACAAATAAATAAATAAATATGACAGAATTATCATTGTAATATTGAATTTTATTGAACTGCACAAGAGAAGAAAACAACCATGCCAACATGTCGGCACTGAAATGTGCGCAAGAGGACTCCTGAGTGTTCGTAGGGTTTGTTCTTACCTACGCATAAATCCAGGATAAGAAGAAATTGGTGAATGCCACAATCTTCGTAAACTGTTCGTAAATGGGACTTAAGAACAAATTTGTTCGTAAGAACGTTTCGTGAATCTGGCCCACTCTTCTCTGCACTCTCTCATCCTACAAACAGGAACACTGAAGCTTCTCAGTCGCACCATCAAACTCATTCAACTGACATCCAATTAAGTCATAAATGTCACCTTAATGATGTGATGTTTTGTGATGTTTGATGACAGCTGAGTCGCCACAGCTGCTCAGTTCAGCAGCTTCTACCGGGGGTCAGAGGAGAGAAACCCGCCGTGACCTGCACAGCCGCCCAGGGACCGGGCCCAGCACGGCCCACAGAGGGGGAGCCAGAGCTGACAGGGAAGAGGGCACACCCCGACACACATGGCATGCAGACACACACACACCAGGAGACCAGGGGGTCTCTCAGAAGCTTCCAGACCGATGTTCTGGCTCCCGGATGTGTTTATGGTGCTTCAGTACCTGCGTCTAACACCCGGTTCTGATATTCTGGGCCAGTCTGCGGGGTACTCGGACGGGAGTCACAATCGCAGTCAGTCACGGGAGACACTTGCTGGGAAACGTTTGTTGCACTGCTGGAGTGCCTTTGAGCAAAACACCAAAGGGCCAAACAGCCCGTGCCAGTTGAGGGAGGCCGACTCCCTCAGCTGTTCTTCCTCTGCAGTCTGCAGCGCGCTGCGTGGACTCTGGCCTCAGCTGACGGTTCTGCAGCCATCTTCAACCCAGCCAGGTCCTCCTTCATGTTGGCACTCGGCCGTCCATGAGGTTGACCTCTTCTTCTTCTTTCGGCTCCTCATCATGGTGACTCAGCTGCCCGAGGGGGTCTCTCAGCAGGTCATCATCTCGGCCCGTCTTCCTGATGCATGGATCTCGTTGCTTTGTCCTGAAAATGGCTCTGATGCTCTCTGGACCTCGGCCTCCTTCCAATTAGAGGACAATCTTGGGGTTGTGGGCTTGTGGAGAAGCCCCCGGGCATTCAGAGGCTCTTTATTGTCTTGATATCTGTGGCATCCATCTTCTCCTTTGGCCAGGTTCCTGTACCTGCTGGTGGCCTGACGGGAGGCTCAGGCTTGATGGTTGAGCCTTCCACTGATGCAGGCAGCTGTATTACATATCCTCAAGTGCATGGTGCTTTCTAATTGGCCCAGAAGACTTTAGGTGTGAATAATGTCTTTTTTAAAGGCTTTTAAACTTATAACCAATACAAGAACATTTAAATGTGTGCAGTGCTTCATCACTGGTGGAATCCAATAAGTGGTGAGAGAGGAGCTAACACCTTTTTTTCTCAGCTCTTCTAACGCTCGTTCACCAAGGGTTTTGAGTATTCCAATGACATTTGATTTTGCTGCTGCTGGTGCAGGTGCACTTTTAAACTGGGGCATCATGTCAGTGTAGGAAAGGATCAGCAACTACATGAATCTGCTGTCAAGGTCGCTTTTCGCCACGCTGTAAGCAGAGTTTGTGTGCAGCGGTTTCCGCTTCCTTCAGTGGAACAAAGTGTTATTTCTTGGTTCTTATTGTGTTCTGAGAGTGGGGGCATGCTATTACATCATTATTACTGTCTCCTGGAGGGATAATCATGCC
>NW_021821632.1:625888-630888 GCF_901000725.2 Takifugu rubripes | reverse complement strand
GAGAAAACCAGGTCAGAGCTGAAGGTAGAAACACGAGGGGGCTCCATTATTGACAGCTCTGCCTGATTAAACGGGTCAGGTTAAGACAATAAGAGCCACCTGCAGCTGCTGACCTCATACATGTCAGGTTCTGGTGAGGACCGGACATTTGACTTGTGGTTTGCAGTCGGCACGGCGATGAGATTCTGGAATAATCCAATAGAGGATTTTCCATAAAGCCGCCAAGCTTACACCTGGGCACCGGCGGCCAGTGACCAGAGCCGGGACATCTGGACCCACAATGTGACATTTCAACAGTCTTCCTGTTAGCACGGGAAGGACATGGATTTACTCCCTCTGTCCAATCTCCATCGGCAGCAGGGCACAAAAGACAGATTTGTCTTTATTTTCTCGGCCTCGAACCCAAACCAGGATCCTTCCAGTGTGGTTGGACAAGGCCACGGTGTTTCCCTGTTTGGCAGAAATAAATAAAAAGAATAAAATGCTAAAATAAGGTGGTTGAAGGACAGTTAGAAAGGGCAACAGGCAGGAAGTCTCATTGGAACACCGGGCCCGGTCCGGTTCTGTCCGTCCTCTCGTCTTTATTACGCAGGAAACAAATAAACAAGTGAATGTGGGTGTTGCTGTTCAGCTTTTAATGGCACACGTTCTCTCCCTTCAGACAGCCCTTTAGGATTTGGTGACATGTGTAAAAGTTGTTAAATCATCTCCGAATTACAACCTGTCACATTCTCCAGCTCAGATCTGTGGAGCTCAGGAGCAGAATAATGGCTGACAGCTCCGCTGCAGCAATAGCGATAGCGATAGCAGCTAATCAGCTATCAGCAGGGATTAATGAGGCCACGTTGTCTCCTCTCCTTCATCCTCCCCTCTCACTCCCTGCCGTGATCACACCGTGACTTCCGCTGCTCCGGCCTTTGCAGGAATATGCGAAGCTGGTGGAACGCGTAGCGCACGTTGCAGCAGCAGCAGACGTGCACGGATTCGCCAACCGAGGGAAGGGAGGCAGCAGAAATCCTCCATTAGGGCCTCTTTCATTGCAGGAGCACTGACATCATCAGCCTGCAGTAAAATCCCCACTGGACTCCTGAAATGAAGCTGCAGGAAGCTACATTTGAGGCAGCGGGGGATTATGAGCCCGAGGCAAACCTGGACGGAAAAAACTGATGACAGGAAAAATGAATTTTCATAGTTTAACCTTGCCAGTGCCAGTTGATCTTCCACGCTCCAGCATCTCTGGCAGTTTTAGATGGCCGGAAATAATACTTTATTGCTTAGGCTGCGCGCGCGCGCACACACACACACACAAACACACACACACACACACACAGAATTAGATGTTTCAGAAATTGTGCTGCACCACATTTTTCTGATTAAAAAGTCCTCTCGATTAGGACGATTTTTGATATTTTCATTCAAAGGCTTGGCTAACCCTAACCCTAACCCTAACCTTAACCCTAACCCTAACCCTAACTCCAACCCTAACCCTAACCCTAACCCTAACTCTAATCCTAACCTAACCCTAACCCTAACCCTAACCCTAACCCTTGTGGATCCAAATGGTGGATCTGGGCTCATCCAATCCTAGTTTCCTTGAGTCCAGACTCTGATGTTTTTTTAACCATTTCTGGGCTGCGACCTCCCCCCGTGGGTCGCGGCTGTAGCGTGAACCGTGAATCTGGCTTCTGCTCCGCTGAGGTGGACCCCAGCCTTCAACGCTGTGGTGGTGTCTAGAAGCTGAGCGTTCTCCACCTGATAACAGCCGGCTAGCGTGTAGTTTCAGCCCTCGGTGTGGCCCTGATGCTGTGAGCTGCAGCCAGTTCAGTCTTTAGCCTTTAGCCTAGCCGTCTTTAGCCTTTAGCAGCTGCAGCTGTGTGTGTTTAACTCTGTGCCAGAAGTGAAAAATGAAGTTGGTCTTTGAAAGATTCTGGATTTGAAGGTTTTATTTTACACCCACTTGCTCCCACATCGATTTAGGGGTGTCAGACTGAGCGTTGCTGAGCGTTGGTTCTGTAGCGTCAGAGACCTGCCCTCTGGGTCGCGTGGAGCTGAGCTGCCTTCATCGAGCTCAGCGGCAGCAGAAGGCAGCAACCTGCTGCCGCAGCTCTGAGGTCTTAAAGTCTCTCTGATTGCTCACATGACATTTTGTGGGTGAATCGCACACGATTATCGACGTACAGTATGTGGAAATCCTGACACAGGTGGGTGGCTCTTCTTTACATCCCTCTGCCTCTTTGGGTTTTAGTCTCCACAATCTCCCCAAAGCTGAGTTTATGTCAGATGGAGTGTTTGAAACCCGTTTAAGGATGTTGCTCAAAAAGAAAATTCCATCAAACAATGAAATGAAAACCTTTAAATATAACAAGTGGATATAGAAGAACACAACCATGCTTACAGAAAATACAACACATGCTAACACCTCATGTTTCGCCATATGTTAATGTAGCGTCCTCAACAAAAGTGTTTGGCTGCGCTCTTCAGGTAATATCTAAATGCACAGCCAACCTCTGACCTGTGCAGGTGATGAATGGATGAGACCTTCCATCAGGGTTGTGTTTCACCTGATTAAACTGGTCTCCTCAGCACACCCAGCCGCTCCATCGCTAACTTAGCTCACAAATCTGTCCTGAAGCTGCTCACGGGAACAGAAGAGGAACAATTCCCGTCCAGATGTTAGCGTCGCCGCCAACCTTTGTGATCGGAGCCACCTGATGGTTATTACATGTGTTTCTGCAGAGGCAGCCAAGCAGATGATGATTATGCCACATTTTAATTAGGTGTCCAATCATGTGTTTGCTTCGGTCTCTTAATTCCCGCTGACGTTGCTGAGGAAATCATTGTTCCTTTGTTTGTACTCAGAAACCATTGACACGTGCAGCAGCCATCCGTCGGATTAATTGGAGGCCAATTGTTTTTTATAAATTTGATTTATTGGCTAACACCCCTTTAGCCAACCAAGACAAGCCGCAACGATGTGTGGTCTATTCTCATTCCGACGCTGTAGGGGGCGCTACAGGCTTTGGCATTTATCAGCAGGAAAAGAGCACAAACTCATGTGCTGCCGTCGCTCTTCTTCTCCGTCTCCTCCTGTGAGGATGACGGCCATTCGGTGCTGTAAACATCCTCCGAGGGAAAAAGAGCCTGGAATTTCAGGACATCAGCCGTGAGGTCACGTTTGGATGAGGGATCGGGAGTCAGACCTGCTCTTTCTACACCCGCATCCTGCTTCCACCACGCTGTGATGCCAAATGGTCCTGTCTTTAATCTAATGTCAGTGAATCAGACGTTTCGACTCACTCATCACCAGATGTGCTTCCAGCTGTGTTCTTAGCTTCTTGCTCTTAAAGGTTGCTCTTTCTTCCCCACGCGTGTTCCTGGAGGAGCTTGTGTTGCAGAGCAACAGCATGTTGCCTCAGTTTTAGTTGTGTTTGGATTAAGAGACTGAATTTACTGTTCTGTGGGTTCAGTAAGAGATTTGCTCCAGACTTTGAGAGTCTGTGCAGCGCTCAGTTTCTTTGTTCGAGGCGTGTCGGCCCTTCAGGAGGTCTGTTGGAGGTCTTCGGCCTGGTGTAGTCGTGTGATGGGAGACGACAGATATACGACTGCCTTACTTTGTGTGAGATGTGTGAACAGTTCAAAACATCAGGAAATGTGGTGGCTGGGGGTGGGGTTGGAGGGGGTTCAGGCCCCAAGCTTTGATCCTGAGTCTCCAACGGGGACAAGAAAGGACTGGTGGTGTCTGAGGAGGGGCACTACAAGATCTCAGCTGTCAGGCAAGAGGACCAAGGAAAGTGGACCACCTGGGAAACTGTGACCAACAGAGCCTCAACATGGGCTGGAAGATCCTAGAGGCAGGCCTGAGCTTCCTAAACTGAGCCACACAGGACCCCCTCCCAAGGCCTGAAACTGCCCAAACCCCCACCTGCAACACAGAAACGTGCTGAACTGGCACTGGCAGGCTTTGGACACTAGACGGATAAAACCAGTATCTCACGCTTGGGTAGGGGTCCAAGACTCCGGCCCGAGGGCCTGGTCCATCCTGGTCCCTGGAGCCGAGTCAACTTCCCTCAGACACTCTTCTCTGGTCAACATGTGCCACAATGATGATCATGGCTGAACTCAAAGAGCCGTGGGAGGAGGCAGGGAAGCTGCCCAGGAGAGATAAAAGCAGAGTGGTGCCAGTCAGAGTGGGCCGCAGAGAAGAAGAATCGGTGGGTGTGGCCAGAGGATCCGCTGGCCAAGGAGGCAGAGGATCCGCTGGCCAAGGAGGCAGAGGATCCGCTGGCCAAGGAGGCAGAGGATCCGCTGGCCAAGGAGGCAGAGGATCCGCTGGCCAAGGAGGCAGAGCGAGGGGGCTCCTGGATCTAGAGCTGAAGATGGAAAAAGAGCAGCTCTGCCGGCTGCAGGGCGGGCAGGCGGACACGTCCCCACCAGATGACCACCCCGCAGCTGCCCTGGTGGCACCGGCGGACAGACGGCAGAAATCTCCTTTTTCCTGTTGACATGGAAACGAGGCCTTTTCCTCATGGCTCCGCTGCGAGGTTCTGCCGTCTGTTAATGTTTGAGCTGGTTTGCGTCGCACAAATATGATGCGTGTTGCTTTAACATCGTCTCTGGTGATTCAGCTCATCATGGTTGCAGCCCAACATCAAACCTCTCAGGACTGAGACACTGATGGCAAACTTGCTGCCTCTGAGCAGGACACAGGACGTTTGACGAGGTCCCTCGTGTCCTACGTCCCTACGGAAGGCCTTATGGAATATATAAGCTATGTACTCATATAGAGTTTTTACTTCCTGTCTAAATATCGTGCATGGACCGACTGTCCACGTCTCCAGTATGATGCTATTATCCACTGATATGATCCACTATCATATGGGGAAACTCTCACCAATTCCTTCTATTCCTGACTGGAGTAATGGGAGCTGCGACCACTCGATCCCAGCCTCCCTGAGGCTGTTGTCCTGCTCTTGTAAGCAGCTGGAGGAACGCTTTGAGGA
>NW_021821632.1:550888-608388 GCF_901000725.2 Takifugu rubripes | reverse complement strand
CTTTACATTAGCATCCAGATTGAGCTCTCTGCGCTGTCCACTGGAGCTGCCGCCACGTTGGCAACACACCCGCTGACACCTTTCTGCAGATTCTTCTGAGGAAACGGTGACATTTAAGCCCTTCTGAGGAGCTGTTTCAAACCACATGGCTTCCAAACCCCTGAAAAACTAGTCTCAGTAATTAGCTGCTAAAATAATTAGAGTTACTTTGATAAAATACAGAAAATAGCAAAAGAAAGTTTCATGTGTCTCCTGTCTGAATTACTCGGATTCTTCCTGACCAGGCGGCGCTTGATATAGATAAAATATATATTCTTGTATATTTATGCCAAATTTGTAGAAATATTTCCCTCAATTTAAAACTCAATTCCTTCCAAATATTAGGAGCAAAACCACACAGAATGCATCTAACGTCCTCTGACAGAAGAGCAGGAAGCTCATCTCCCTCTGCTCAATCTGTCATCTGGATGTGTCACCTGTCCGCCTTCACGTGCACGCTGCTGCTCGTCATGTCTGGCCCCCGCGACACATCGGTCTGAGGGCGATCGAAGACACCATTTACATCATGTCTCATCCCATCGTTGCACGGAAGCGCTGATGGAAATGCTCCAGGACAAACTCCATGTTGCTCTTAAATGCATCAGAGCCGCGGCCTGTTCAGGGTCTGCTACACCAGGGCCGCTGCCCCATGCAGCCTGTGTGTGTGGGGGTGTGTGTGTGTGGGGGTGTGTGAGCTGGCTCGGGGTTTGCTGGCTCCATAAATTCAGCTTTTGTTGTTATTTAGTCCCATAAACTCGTGGTTCTGTTGCAGTCTGGTCCAGAGGCAGCAGAAATCAGCCCAGCAGGAGGACTCCAGCACAGCTGAGGATATTTTAGGAGCATTCTTCTGGGGAGTTGCACGTTTTCACAGCCGGTGACCAAGGTGTGAGGTCAAAGCTGTGACCTCCCACCTTTGTTAAAGGCGACATCGTCTGTGTCGGTGACACACGAAGGGACTGAGGGAGGAGCACGGACCGGCCGCCCCGCTCCTCCTTCACCACGTTCCAGCAGACGGATCCTGCTGGGAACCCTGGAAGCACCTTTGGAGGGTTTTGACGGGGATGAAAGTTCTTCCCTGTTGTGAAGTCGATGCATTCCTCACGTAAATGTTATTTTTGTATGTCGTACACTAAAATTAAAGTCCCTGCGGTGACACTAAATATACTTCTGATGCTGGATTTATTTAGAGCTCATTGATCTTCCTTGATTTCATGATGCATTAGTCGTTTTGAACCTTTCCCCCCGACATTTCTCAGCTAATTGTGAATATCTCTTCCTCGAAACTGCAGTTTTCTGTCACAGCTAACGTGAAAGAGTGACGCTTCCCCACTTTCAGATGTTGTTTTATGATTAGCTTGGTGCTGGATGAGCCTGTTCGCTGCCGCGCAGACACAGTTTAAAGCGCTTCCAATTAAACTGGGCTCCAGTGGAGCCGGAGGACGCTGGAAGATCGGCTAACGCCGAGGATTCACGCCGCTGCTGCTGCCAAACGGGCGTTCGGAGTAATTAAAGGAGAAGCTGATGCGTTGCACAAACGCTCACACACAGAAGCCACTGATTAACATGGCGCCACATCATGACGCGTCCTGTCCACGTGCACACTCGCAGCAGACTGCAGACGATGAACCCTCCCTCACCTCGCTGTGGGACGGGGTCGGACTCCAGGAGGTGTGACAGGTGGGGAGGGTCGGAGCATCCCATCATGCGTGCACGTTCATGGGCACGGAGCGGTGCAGGCTGGCCTGAACGCTGCGCCTGGATCCAGCTCAGCTGTAGGCCGGGACAGGTCATGAAGGTGAAGCCTTGTTCACGCCGCGTGGTGACGTGTGAAGGAACCAGAGAATCACTGAGTGAAGCATGAAAAGTTGCCCAGAGGTGCATCACCAGAGTCTGAAGTGCTGACAGGATGTGAATGGCATCAATTTTTCTGAAGAGTTTGGAGGCAGAATCCATTTATTTACATTAGCCACACGCTGGGTTTGTTGTCACTAAACTCTCGGTACTTTGCTCGGTGGACTCTGGCTATAATTAGTCTTCATTATTCCAAGAGCTCTCGTCTGTTTCAGGAGCTGGTTTGCAGCAGGATTTCTGAAGAACTTTGGATATTTGTATTTTCAAGTTGGCAAGTGATGGAAGTATCTCCTCATTCAGGTTAGTCACATGACCTGGACTACAGGAGAGCTGCCTCAGCAGCAGGGAACAGCAAGAGAAGAACAGTTCAGCTGGGCCCACCAGGTTAGTCACATGACCTGGACTACAGGAAAGCTGCCTCAGCAGCAGGGAACAGCAAGAGAAGAACAGTTCAGCTGGGCCCACCAGGTTAGTCACATGACCTGGACTACAGGAGAGCTGCCTCAGCAGCAGGGAGCAGCAAGAGAAGAACAGTTCAGCTGGGCCCACCAGGTTAGTCACATGACCTGGACTACAGGAAAGCTGCCTCAGCAGCAGGGAACAGCAAGAGAAGAACAGTTCAGCTGGGCCCACCAGGTTAGTCACATGACCTGGACTACAGGAAAGCTGGCACAGCAGCAGGGAACAGCCAGAGAAGAACAGTTCAGCTGGGCCCACCAGGTTAGTCACATGACCTGGACTACAGGAAAGCTGCCTCAGCAGCAGGGAACAGCAAGAGAAGAACAGTTCAGCTGGGCCCACCAGGTTAGTCACATGACCTGGACTACAGGAAAGCTGCCTCAGCAGCAGGGAGCAGCAAGAGAAGAACAGTTCAGCTGGGCCCACCAGGTTAGTCACATGACCTGGACTACAGGAAAGCTGCCTCAGCAGCAGGGAGCAGCAAGAGAAGAACAGTTCAGCTGGGCCCACCAGGTTAGTCACATGACCTGGACTACAGGAAAGCTGCCTCAGCAGCAGGGAACAGCCAGAGAAGAACAGTTCAGCTGGGCCCACCAGGTCAGTCACATGACCTGGACTACAGGAAAGCTGCCTCAGCAGCAGGGAACAGCCAGAGAAGAACAGTTCAGCTGGGCCCACCAGGTTAGTCACATGACCTGGACTACAGGAGAGCTGGCACAGCAGCAGGGAACAGCCAGAGAAGAACAGTTCAGCTGGGCCCACCAGGTTAGTCACATGACCTGGACTACAGGAGAGCTGCCTCAGCAGCAGGGAACAGCAAGAGAAGAACAGTTCAGCTGGGCCCACCAGGTCAGTCACATGACCTGGACTACAGGAGAGCTGCCTCAGCAGCAGGGAACAGCCAGAGAAGAACAGTTCAGCTCCATGTCTGTGCTGTGGCATCAAACCGAACCCGGAGATGTGAGACCAAACAAGGCGGGCCCATTTGAGTGGGGCCACTCCTAATAAGGAGGCTTTTATCAACATTCCAGCGCTCTTCTCCCTCCAGATGAGACCATTCACGAGCCCATCGATGCCGGTTCCACACTGCTAACGATGCACAAACAAATGGAGTCCATCCCCGCTGCGTCAAACGAAAAAAGTGATGATTACATTGCGGCCTTGACATTTAAAGCAGCCTCCTGCCAAGTTAGCCCACAAGTCATTGCTCACCCTGTTCATTACCTCCCGTAATGACCCTATTCTGGGAGAGTGGTGCCCAGCCTCAGCGCAGGGACCCGGCAATAATTCCCCACATTAATGAGATGACCTGCGGGTTGGGCTGCATCGACGTGCCCGATGACAGCCTGTCTGCGTTTGGTTTATGGGCGGCTGTAAAGTGTCCAGCAGTGAGAGGCCGTCGGGGGAGGAGAGGAACCAGGCTGGGCAGGCGGCCGGGGGCCCGAATGAGGACTGGCGCCGCCTTCATTCATGAGCTCGTCTTGTGTCGCTCCACAGCATCAGTTTGCCACGTTGAGACAGTTTTATTCTGCGTATAAACCATCCCGTCAGAGCCTGATGATGGAAAATACTAATAAGAGCAGCAGGGAAATCCAGCCAAACTGACTCAGGAGATCCTGACTCAGCAGGAGGGAAGTTGGATATTATTGACATGAACAGAGGCCGAAGAGCCATCAGCAGCTTCTGCAGTACACAAACGGATCCATGAAAGACTTTGAGCTTTGTTTAATCAAACCCTGGATAATCTGGGGGGGAAACACACATTTTGGAGACCTTTTTGACAATGATGCTTTGACACTCAGGGTTGTCCAGACCCAGAGCCAGTCCAGGTTTTCTGACCTACCGGGGAGAAGACTGGGTTTCCAGCTGTGGTGAAAACACCAACATGGGGGGGGGGGGGGGGGTTAGAACCCAGACATGGATGGACAGAGTCTGCTGACAACAAGGGGTGGGCAGAAGTTGCTACACAAGTGTTTGACGGCAGACAGATGACAGTTGCTTCACAATCAGCACACTGACAACCCTCCTGCTGAAGGACGGGTGGGTGCAGGAGGAGGGGGTAGAAGAGGAGAGGAATGATGAAACCATGGAGAAATTCACCAGTACGAGCTTTGTAAGGCCCCTGTTCCCCCCGCCCCCGCATATTGACCTGGTGTCTGCAGCTTTTCAAACAGCTGCTCATCAGTTTATCTACTCAGGTCCCAGCAATTATCAACACGTTACTTCAACTGGGGTCTTCAGCATCCTGCTGGGGAACCTAAAGTAGGGCCAACTAAAGACAACATCATAGATATGAAAGCAGCTTAAGGACAGCTCTCATCCCAGTTCCACACCGAAACACCTGAGTCGTTAAGGTGAGACTGTTTACGTCCCGAGAGCTCAGAGCTCAGCTCCCCACATACTGTGACACACCTGTGGTATATAAACGCACAGGCAATAGGAATACAGGGTTACAGAACTCATGATTAAAGCCTCTAGGCTTTGATCTCTGGACAGTCAAAGTGTCCCCAGATCTCCACCTTTGGGACGGCATTGGAAGAAATAGTTTAAATTTGATTTACACTCTTCATTTCTATCTTTAGGGATTGTTTCAGCATTTGGCCCTTTAAAAGATGAATAACCAGGTCTGTGTGTGTGTGTGTGTGTGCGTGTGTGTGTGTGTGTGTGTGTGTGTGTGTGTGTGTGTGTGTGTGTGATATTGCTTTACATTTTTTAATGGACTTAATGGAACGTGATGTTTATCTTTTAATGGAATTGTGGTGTTATTGGTTACTGGACGTCTTGAACACTGACAAATAGAACCGGTGTGAACCTGCAGGAACCCTTGACCAGGAATTCAACGGGTTTCTTGAGCTGACAGGTTCTAAAGGAAAACTGGCACATGTTCAGCTTCAGCCGGAACCAGATCGAGGTTGCGAGTTGCTTCTTTGCTCTGTTGGAAGACACCAAGTGGAAAAAAACAATCTTACACCTGAAATCTACGTGGATGTTAAAGTCCCCTACAGTAGTGACTTTATCTGTTCTGAGCGTAGAAGGTGGACGCCATCAAGCACTGCCACGCCAGAAACATGTCCGCCATCTTGGTCCAGTCATCCTTCCTGTAAGCACAACATGAAGCAGCAGAGAGCCGACGGCGCCGGGGCGGCGCAGCGTGTTCCTGCCGGATTTCTTTAGACTCGTAAGATTTCACATTAGTCCTGGTTGTATTTTGTGATCAGACTAAAATTCTCTTTATTTACTTATTTGTCCACCAGCGAAATCGTTGCCAGGCAACGTGAGCTAGGCCATGTTTCCGGGGCCACCTGAGACTTTGTACAGCTTTTATTGGACGACAAAAGACACAAGAATGTAGAAATAAAACAAATATCGCTGCTAGAACAGCAGATTTTACACAGGTGACATCGTTTTCTGTTGGGGTTTCTGGGTTGTGTTGGTCTCTGTCCTGCAGGGGGGGGAAGGGAGCACAATTGGGTGCAGCTGGCGCTGCAGGCAGGCACCTGTGGGCAATTTGCATCTTGTTGCCTATTTAAGCAGGTTGTGCCTGCCTGCGAGGGTGTCCGCCCGCCTTCCTTCCTTCCTTCCTTCCTTCCTTCCTTCCTTCCTTCCTTCCTTCCTTCCTTGCTTGGTGTTTATAAGGGTGTCTGTTTGTCGTGAGGCTGTTTGGTCGCCTCCCCTGTCATTTGTTGGTGCTCTGGGTTTCCTGGAGGGCCGCTCCTGTTCCCGAGCTCCCGTTGGAGGGCCGCTCCTGTTCCCGAGCTCCCGGTGGAGGACCGCTCCTGTTCCCGAGCTCCCGGTGGAGGGCCGCTCCTGTTCCCGAGCTTTCGGTGGAGGGCCGCTCCTGTTCCTGAGTCCCTGTTGCCCTGGAGGGCCGCTCCTGTTCCTGTTTCCGTGTCTCCTGGAGGACTGCATCTTCGTTCAGTGTTTCGGGGCACGTTTGTGTGGTGAGCGTGTTGTGCTGGACTCCCGAGTCTCGCCGGTGTTCCGAGTTCCCCGCAGTCTAGGGGGACTGCGTCTGGTTGGGGACTCGCCGATGGACCTGTGACGGGCAGACGCTGCCTCCCGATCCCCTGCGGTCCAGGAGGACTGTTTCTTGTTGTCAGTATGTGCCCCCTTCCTGTAAATAAAGCTTTTGACCACTCCACCATTGTGTCCTGGCCTGCCTTCGGGTCCTGTACAACCAGTTTCGTAACAGTTTTCATTTCTAATCACGTTTTCTCTTTCAGGGTCACGGGGAGGGGGCACATATGGGTGGAGGCAGGGCAAGTCCCTGGATAGGTCCCAAGTTCATCGCAAGGCCCTAAGAGTGGGTTTGGTACCTTGTACCTCAGTAGTGCTCGGAAGTGGTTCTGGCCAGTCCCCCAACAGACGGAGGGACCACCTGTATTGTTCACGTGTAATTCTCTCAGCCAAACCCAAGAACCTGCAATGTCTCGCAACCCCTTACGTCAGATACACAACACAGCACAGCACAACAGGCTCTCACAGTTTCAGCAGGGTTGGTTAACTATCAACAAAGATGCATCAAAAAAGGAGTTTTGTTGAAGATCGGCTCTAAGAACTTTGAAGAAAAAAATTGGAAGAATAAGGGAAAAAAATGAACTTGACCTCCTTTATAAAATGTTTTTTTTCCCCAACAAATCTCATCTCTTCCTTTGGAAGGCTGCCCAAAGACAAGCACGCGTGGACGTCAGTCCCACTGCAACCACCAACCCTCAGATCACTATACATACTAACCCTAACTAACCCTAACATTTTGTTGTGATTGATCGACGGTGCCGACACTTCTTTGCATCTGTCAGAAGAATCACACTGGGTGGAGCAGGTGGACCGGACCCAGATGGAGGCCCCACAGGCCGCGGCGGTCGAGGCCCCATCTACTCTTCCTGATTCCTGAGTGCCACGTCAGACAGGAAGTTGGCGAAGTCAGACAGGAACTGTGTAGTTGTGTTTGGGCCCCCTGCTGGGCCACATTCAAACACAAACAGCTTCACCTTCAGACGACCTGCAGCAGGTTTGGCTTTGGGCTTCACTCATAAATTAAACAATTGCAATTGACTCTTTTTCTTCCCCAGTTTGGGGCCCTCAGTCATTCTGAAACTGTTGCATTGTGGGAGAAAAGTAAAGTGTCTGGAAGCTTAGCCCTCCTGGTCCAAAGGGCTTTCATGTGGTGCAGATCCCGGCCTTCCAGAACACTTTGATACAAACAAATGAATAAATAAGAAAAAAGTGTCACAAAAAGACGACAACAAATCGCCCAAATGTTCTTTCTTCAGGCATCTCTGTATTTAGGCCCCATCCCATAACATCTAAACTATCACACGGCTCTGATGAAATGATAAGGAGAATGACAGAAAAAGAGATTCTGGTTTATTCCAGTTTTTCACTGTCAGCTTTAGTTCTGTGCAGGTGAATATTTCCATCCTGACTCAGACAATCCTCAATCAAATCGTTGCTAAATGGAAAAAGATCATTCCACTAATCTGACCGCAGGTTTAAATTGTTTTTTTCATGGGGAGATTTTACGCTCCGATTTGGATTTTGCACATTTACCTTGAATTTTATCCCAGAAACATAAGCAACACTTAAATATCAGCCAATTAGCAAGCTGATTAAAAGGCCATTAAAGCTGATTAAGGCATGAACTTCACTTCCTGAAGTGTCCTGGCTGACACGACTCCAGCTTTTCTCCTGGACTATGTGACACCGATGTTAGAACGATCAATCACTTGAACCTTTTCAGTGCCTTTGCATGTTTATTACGCTGGGCTCCGAGTGGCGTTTCTCTGAAATCTCGCCACCATTACACCCCCCTCATCCATCTTTTTGACAGACAGGGTCCCAAAGATTATATGATAATTCATTTTTCTCCACCACATTCCTCCAGCAGACCTTTAACTGGATCCAGAGGCTGGCAGAAGCTTTGGAATCTGCCTTTGTTGAAGTGGCAGGTCAAGGCGGTGTTTGCGTGGTCTCTGGAGGTTGCCATGGCAACGATCAACCACAATGTGGAAGTGTAGATGCCACAGATGCAGCTTGACTACACAGCATGGCCAGTCATTTTCTCTGGAAACCACCAACAGTCAAATCTTCAGAGGATCAGATTTAACAGTGGAACTAAAGCCTGGAGGTCTGGAGGCCTGGATGTCCTCCTGCTGGGCCACCCCGACATGCTGGCCGCTGCACCTTTTAGGGTTAAACATGTTCTGGTTCATTGTCCTCCATTTATTCAGGTCAGGGTTCGTTACATTGAACCATCTTCTGGGAGCCAGAATAGAATTAGATGGTTGTTCAAAGATCACTGGAACGAAAGCAGTAGAGGTGCAACAGTTGTCAGCAGGGTGAAGAGCAGGCTGGTCAGCAACCAGATGGAGTAAAAGTCACACTGGTCTTCAGAAGGCTAAAATGGCCACTGCTGCAGAGAGAATGGGAGGAGGTCAAAACCAGTAAAGCAGCCCAAGCAAGTGTGTGGGAAACAGGTACTGAGCCAAGGCAAAGCTGTTGAAGAGGGTGTGAAACTGGGCTGTTTTTATATGGAGGTGATTGCACATGAGGAGCAGGAGGGAACAAAAAAGGTGAAGGTGTGACTGGTTAATGGGCAGGTGTGACTGGCACAGAAATAGAACGATCCATAACAGCAGGCAGGGCAGACAGCGATGGATGGCCTCATTCCAACTATGGCCAGCACCTTCAGAGAGGAAGTCCAGACTCACGTTGTTGCTCACAAGTCACCATGAAATGATGTAGGTCAGAAATCGTCAGCCCCCAAAGACCTGAGTTCTTCAAGATTCAGCAGGCTGCAGAGCCTTCTACACCTGGAGAAGGAAAAGTCCCCACAGACTTTTCCCTGGTGAAGACGCTCCATGAATCCATGGCCTCCAGCATCCATGAGGAGGGCGTCGCTCCTCAGCCCGATCATCAGCGGCATCGACATCCCAGCAGCACGTTGGGAGCTCCCAGGGTTTAGCTGACAAGATAAGGAGCTTTAAATTAGACAGTGGAAACCATGGTTACCGTTGATGGCACCTCACTGTTCACCTGCATCCTCCCTTCAGGCCAGTGGGGGCTGCTGGACTTTCTGAAGGAACCAGGATTGTGATTCGTTGACACACTATTAGCGTTGAACCACTGATCAAATACTGATCGAATGAGCTCCCGTTTGTGTCCCGTCTGAGATCCAAACGGTCTGAACTTGGAGAAGAAACTCCGGGTCCTCCCTCCAGCGTCCAGGCCACTGCCCCCCCCGTCAAGGCTGGCTGAGGACAGCCCACCAGAAGCATTGTCCTCTACAGCACAAGCCGGGTGTGATACAAACCCAGAACCACTGAGCACAGTTGGCACCTTCAAGGGAGGAGGGGAAGGACAAGAACCACATGAGGAAGTCTCTGAAAGGTCTGCTTATACTGGTTCTCCTGGTAGGTTCTCCTGGGACACACTCAGACTGGTCCACACAAGCCGACTAATGTGGTTCATTCTGTCCAGAGCAGAGAAGAATGTCCACATCTGAGCAAACAGCTGCTGCAGAGACGCATGGACCAACCCCAGATAGACAACTCCTCAGGACAGGATGCAGCTGTCCATCTAAAACGTGTGTCAGAGGTTCACCTGTCCTGATGTAGCTCTTCTACATCAAGGTCCAGAAGAAGAGATCAGCCAAACCACCAGGACTACCAGAACCTGAATACTTTGAATGTCTGCTTTGTAGACTTGGGAAAATGTTTCTGATGGTGTCCCCGAAGGTGTGGATGGTGAAGAATGGGCCGAGACTCTGCCATGCTCCAGGCTCCTTGATCTCTGTCAGCAACACCTCTGTTTGCATTCACGGGAGGGTGTTCGATGTGTTCCCAGTCAACGCTCAACCACTTTGTCCCTGTCCCGTTCAGCCGTTGTAGATGGGAGGGGGGACACTTGGTGCCCTGCTGTAGCAGCAGAGGACGTTAGAGGGGAACTATCATGGAAAAGTGCAAGATGTGAAGACCAATGAAGTCCACTGAGCTGGACACGTCCTCCTGGCCGGCATGGACAGCTGCTCGCATGCACAGCAATGTGATGATGGTGGACACCTTGTGTCTTTGCCTCGGACTTCTGAAGACAAATTAAATTCAGTGCTAGAGTGGCAATTACCAACGGGGAAGCAGGGGCCAGCAGGGTCTGTGCGCAGGAGACGTGCACGGTGCTGGAGCCCCCCTGGTGCCAGTAATGAAGTCTGGAATAATCTGCTAGGACGCCCTTCCACTGCAGCTGAAGCCTGAAACGTCCGCCTGTCCACTGTAAACCGCATTACTCTAGGACCACTTCGGGCTCCAGTGCACAAACAGCAACAACACCATACGACAGTTTTAGGTTGAGAATTTAGTTAAAACTGAAGAAAAAGAACTAAAACCCAAAGAGTGTAGTTATTTTGTAATATGTGTACAGTTAAATCCCACCCAGCACATTGATCCCTGATTAAGTCCTCCACGTTCTTATTTGTTACGGTTTTGGGTTTAAACAGAACCCGAGAGCAGGCCAGATTTAATGACTTATTATCTGAAACTTTAAAATGCTGTTTACTCTGTCATTACTAGGTAAAAAAATGAAATGATTATTTATTTCTATAGTCGTGTCTCATGGAATTCAAATGAAGACTCCGACCTTTCCCGCATGGAGCAGCTCTGGATGGCTCTCTTCTTCTCGAGCCACATTTAAGTCATAGCTGGATTTTTCACACCTTCATGCAACATTACAAGTCCTTCATTAACCTCTCATTAGGGATCAACAGCGTGAGGCACACACACACACACACACACACACACACACACACACACACTCGTATGCATCTGGTTATTTCCATGATAAGTGGCTCATGGGAGCATGAACGTGGAGCTTTGGTCCTGTAAAACTCTCAGTCACGTTTGGTGATGCATCTAAACATAATTGGATGGAATCAGAAATTCCGCATTACAGGCTAATTAGCCACAGAGCTAATTTTTGACAGATCTTATGATTGCAATAACAGTGTGTGTGTGTGTGTGTGTGTTGGGGGGTGGGGTGGGGGGGTGCTAGCAGCACCTCTAAAAACAGCAAAAGCCATTAACTGTTCCTGATCTCACCTTGGAGATAAAAGGTAGCCTGGGGTTTAATGGCTCCACGTTTGCAAATGCTACAGCAGAATCAAGTGGGAACGTAATTATTTTTCCCAATTAAAATCTGACACAAGTATTGTGATGGAATTGGCTGGTGATATTTGAGAGTGGGGGGTTCTGTGCAGACTCCCTGAGACTCAGACTCCCTGAGACTCAGACCTCCTGAGACTCAGACCTCCTGAGACTCAGACCTCCTGCGACTAAAACCTTGTGAGACTCAGACCTCCTGAGACTCAGACCTTCTGAGACTCAGACCTTCTGAGACTCAGTCCTCCTAAGACTAAGACCTTGTGAGACTCAGACCTTGTGAGACTCAGACCTTCTGCGACTTAGACCTTCTGAGACTCAGACCTTGTGAGACTCAGACCTCCTGAGACTCAGACCTCCTGAGACTCAGACCTTGTGAGCCTCAGACCTTGTGAGCCTCAGACCTTCTGAGACTCAGACCTCCTGAGACTCAGACCTCCTGAGACTCAGACCTTCTGAGACTCAGACCTCCTGAGACTCAGACCTTGTGAGACTCAGACCTCCTGAGACTCAGACCTTCTGAGACTCAGACCTCCTGAGACTCAGACCTTCTGAGACTCAGACCTTCTGAGACTCAGACCTCCTGAGACTCAGACCTTCTGAGACTCAGACCTTGTGAGACTCAGACCTCCTGAGACTCAGACCTCCTGAGACTCAGGCCTTGTGAGACTCAGACCTCCTGAGACTCAGGCCTTGTGAGACTAAGACCTTGTGAGACTCAGACCTCCTGAGACTCAGGCCTTGTGAGACTCGGACCTCCTGAGACTCAGACCTTGTGAGACCCAGACCTCCTGAGACTCAGGCCTTGTGAGACTCAGGCCTTGTGAGACTAAGACCTTGTGAGACTCAGACCTTCTGCGACTCAGACCTTCTGAGACTTAGACCTTGTGAGACTCAGACCTTCTGCGACTCAGGCCTTGTGAGACTAAGACCTTGTGAGACTCAGACCTTCTGCGACTCAGACCTTCTGAGACTTAGACCTTGTGAGACTCAGACCTTCTGCGACTCAGACCTTCTGAGACTCAGACCTTGTGGGACTCAGACCTCCTGAGACTCAGACCTCCTGAGACTCAGACCTCCTGAGACTCAGACCTTCTGAGACTCAGACCTTGTGAGACTCAGACCTTGTGAGACTCAGACCTCCTGAGACTCAGGCCTTGTGAGACTCAGACCTCCTGAGACTCAGACCTTGTGAGACTCAGACCTCCTGAGACTCAGGCCTTGTGAGACTAAGACCTTCTGAGACTCAGACCTCCTGAGACTCAGGCCTTGTGAGCCTCAGACCTTGTGAGACTCAGACCTTGTGAGACTCAGACCTCCTGAGACTCAGACCTTGTGAGACTCAGACCTCCTGAGACTCAGGCCTTGTGAGCCTCAGACCTTGTGAGACTCAGACCATCTGAGACTGAATCAGGGCTTGAATCAAGACTTAACCTGTTTTCTTGAAGGCTCTTCCCAACATGGTGCTCGGGGCTGGACCACAGACAGAAAGACATTTTTAGTGTCTCTGACACATCAGATGGACACGTGTGGAACTCCTTCACAGAATTACAAATCACACAGGTGATCGTAACGATGAGGAGTGAAGCACTGGTGTTGAAACCAGTCCAACCCAGGCCCAGCACACATGCACACGTGTGGCCCTTCCTGGATTCAAGCATGGAAGAAAGGTGCTTAATCCTGAATCAAAGGGGATCAATCCTCTGGTTGGCTGGTCCTCAGGTGACCTGTGTAAAGTGACAGGGGTAACAGGAGTACACAGGAGAAAACAGGAGTACACGGGAGAAAACAGGAGTAAACAGGAGAAAACAGGAGAAAACAGGAGAAAACAGGAGTACACGGGAGAAAACAGGAGTACACGGGAGAAAACAGGAGTACACAGGAGAAAACAGGAGTACACGGGAGAAAACAGGAGTACACAGGAGTACTCAGGAGTACTCAGGAGTAAACAGGGGTACACGGGAGAAAACAGGAGTACACAGGAGAAAACAGGAGAAAACAGGAGTACACGGGAGAAAACAAGAGTACACGGGAGAAAACAGGAGTAAACAGGAGAAAACAGGAGAAAACAGGAGTACACGGGAGAAAACAGGAGTACACGGGAGAAAACAGGAGTACACAGGAGTACTCAGGAGTACTCAGGAGTACTCAGGAGAAAACGGGAGTACACGGGAGTAAACAAGAGTAAACAGGAGGAAACAGGAGTACAGAGGAGTACACAGGAGAACACAGGAGAAAACAGGAGGAAACAGGAGGAAACAGGAGAAAACAGGAGAAAACAGGAGTACGCATGAGTTATCCTGCCGTTGTCCTGCCTGTTTCCCCTGTTGTTGCGTTGTCCTGCCGTTGTCCTGCCTGTTTCCCCTGTTGTTGCGTTGTCCTGCCTGTTTCCCCTGTTGCTGCTGCGTTGTCCTGCCTGTTTCCCTGTTGTTGCGTTGTCCTGCCTGTTTCCCTTGTTGTTGCGTTGTCCTGCCTGTTTCCCCTGTTGTTGCGTTGTCCTGCCTGTTTTCCCCTGTTGTTGCGTTGTCCTGCCTGTTTCCCCTGTTGTTGCGTTGTCCTGCCTGTTTCCCTTGTTGCTGCGTTGTCCTGCCTGTTTCCCCTGTTGCTGCGTTGTCCTGCCTGTTTCCCGTGTTGTTGCGTTGTCCTGCCTGTTTCCCCTGTTGCTGCGTTGTCCTGCCTGTTTCCCCTGTTGTTGCGTTGTCCTGCCTGTTTCCCTTGTTGTTGCGTTGTCCTGCCTGTTTCCCCTGTTGCTGCGTTGTCCTGCCTGTTTCCCTTGTTGTTGCGTTGTCCTGCCTGTTTCCCCTGTTGCTGCGTTGTCCTGCCTGTTTCCCCTGTTGTTGCGTTGTCCTGCCTGTTTCCCTTGTTGTTGCGTTGTCCTGCCTGTTTCCCCTGTTGCTGCGTTGTCCTGCCTGTTTCCCCTGTTGTTGCGTTGTCCTGCCTGTTTCCCTTGTTGTTGCGTTGTCCTGCCTGTTTCCCCTGTTGCTGCGTTGTCCTGCCTGTTTCCCCTGTTGTTGCGTTGTCCTGCCTGTTTCCCCTGTTGCTGCGTTGTCCTGCCTGTTTCCCCTGTTGTTGCGTTGTCCTGCCTGTTTCCCCTGTTGCTGCGTTGTCCTGCCTGTTTCCCGTGTTGTTGCGTTGTCCTGCCTGTTTCCCCTGTTGCTGCGTTGTCCTGCCTGTTTCCCCTGTTGTTGCGTTGTCCTGCCTGTTTCCCTTGTTGTTGCGTTGTCCTGCCTGTTTCCCCTGTTGCTGCGTTGTCCTGCCTGTTTCCCTTGTTGTTGCGTTGTCCTGCCTGTTTCCCTTGTTGTTGCGTTGTCCTGCCTGTTTCCCTTGTTGTTGCGTTGTCCTGCCTGTTTCCCCTGTTGCTGCGTTGTCCTGCCTGTTTCCCTTGTTGTTGCGTTGTCCTGCCTGTTTCCCTTGTTGTTGCGTTGTCCTGCCTGTTTCCCCTGTTGCTGCGTTGTCCTGCCTGTTTCCCTTGTTGTTGCGTTGTCCTGCCTGTTTCCCTTGTTGTTGCGTTGTGCTGCCTGTTTACCCTGTTGTTGCGTGTCCTGTCCCCTCATTTGGACTTTTTACCACTGTGTCCTTGCCTGCTCTCGGGTCCACGAGACACCCCCCTCGTAACATAAATGGGAGTACACAGGAGCTTCTGGGATGGGGGGGGGGGGGGCTGACCAGTGATACGACCTGCGTTAAAAATGATGGGACCCCTAATGGAGTCTCCATGAAGGAGCTGGGAGGGACGAGGTTTTTAATAAATGCTCATCTGACACATTAGTGGAGTCCCTCGTGATAAATGATGATGTCACAACTTGATAAATGCAGCAGATGATGACAGAACATTTAATCTGAGACTTCAGCCAAGGCCCTGATGTCCTACATTCAGACATGTCCAACAGTCTACAGGAGGACATCATAGATGTTAGTGTCTGCACCAGGGATGGACAGGGATGGACAGATATAAACAGGGATGGACAGAGATGGACAGGGATGGATAGAGTTGGACAGGGATGGACAGAGTTGGACAGGGATGGATAGAGTTGGACAGGGATGGACTGAGATGGACAGATATAGACAGGGATGGACAGAGATGGACAGGGATGAACAGGGAGGGACAGAGTTGGACAGGGATGGACAGATATAAACAGGGATGGACAGATATAAACAGGGATGGACAGGGATGAACAGGGAGGGACAGAGTTGGACAGGGATGGACAGATATAAACAGGGATGGACGGAGTTGGACAGATATAAACAGGGATGGACAGATATAAACAGGGATGGACAAGTATGAACAGGGATGGACAGAGTTGGACAGAGATGGACAGAGTTGGACAGGGATGGACAGAGTTGGACAGGGATGGACAGGGATGGACAGGGAGGGACAGCTGCTAGCAGAGAACAGGAATAACCTAAACATGAGCCACAGAGGTCCCTGAGCTGAGCTACTGCGTAGGGAACAACAACCGACTGGAGAAGCTGGACGTGTGGACCAGGAGGCAGGTGACGAGGACTGTCTCTGATGAGCAGCAGGTGTGTAGCGGGAGCGACGGCAGGGACCTGGGCCAGCCTGGGAGGGAAGCACCTGTGCACAGGTGAGTCCTGATGACAGGACGCCACCATCCTCTCCAGGCAAGGTGCACGTCCCATTAGGAACCCTCCATATGTGGTTTCCATCTGAGCAGATCACTTTGTTCTTCGGTTCCTGTGAGGAGAACAGCCTCTGGTCGGCATGTTTCCTTCTCCTTTGTTCTACGGTTCCTGTGAGGAGAACAGCTTCTGGTCGGCATGTTTCCTTCTCCTTTGTTCTACGGTTCCTGTGAGGAGAACAGCTTCTGGTCGGCATGTTTCCTTCTCCTTTGTTCCTCGGTTCCTGTGAGGAGAACAGCCTCTGGTCGGCATGTTTCCTTCTCCTTTGTTCCTCGGTTCCTGTGAGGAGAACAGCCTCTGGTCGGCATGTTTCCTTCTCCTTTGATCTTCGGTTCCTGTGAGGAGAACAGCTTCTGTTCGGCATGCTTCCTTCTCCTTTGTTCTTCGGTTCCTGTGAGGAGAACAGCTTCTGGTCGGCATGTTTCCTTCTCCGTTGTTCTTCGGTTCCTGTGAGGAGAACAGCTTCTGGTCGGCATGTTTCCTTCTCCTTTGTTCTTCGGTTCCTGTGAGGAGAACAGCTTCTGGTCGGCATGTTTCCTTCTCCTTTGTTCTTCGGTTCCTTTGAGGAGAACAGCTTCTGGTCGGCATGTTTCCTTCTCCTTTGTTCTTCGGTTCCTTTGAGGAGAACAGCTTCTGGTCGGCATGTTTCCTTCTCCTTTGTTCTTCGGTTCCTGTGAGGAGAACAGCTTCTGTTCGGCATGTTTCCTTCTCCTTTGATCTTCGGTTCCTGTGAGGAGAACAGCTTCTGGTCGGCATGTTTCCTTCTCCTTTGTTCTTCGGTTCCTGTGAGGAGAACAGCCTCTGGTCGGCATGTTTCCTTCTCCTTTGATCTTCGGTTCCTGTGAGGAGAACATCTTCTGGTCGGCATGTTTCCTTCTCCTTTGTTCTTCGGTTCCTGTGAGGAGAACAGCCTCTGGTCGGCATGTTTCCTTCTCCTTTGTTCTTCGGTTCCTGTGAGGAGAACAGCTTCTGTTCGGCATGTTTTCCTTCTCCTTTGTTCTTCGGTTCCTGTGAGGAGAACAGCTTCTGGTCGGCATGTTTCCTTCTCCTTTGTTCTTCGGTTCCTGTGAGGAGAACAGCCTCTGGTCGGCATGTTTCCTTCTCCTTTGTTCTTCGGTTCCTGTGAGTAGAACAGCCTCTGGTCGGCATGCTTCCTTCTCCTTTGTTCTTCGGTTCCTGTGAGGAGAACAGCTTCTGGTCGGCATGTTTCCTCCTCCTTTGTTCTTCGGTTCCTGTGAGGAGAACAGCTTCTGGTCGGCATGTTTCCTTCTCCTTTGTTCTTCGGTTCCTGTGAGTAGAACAGCCTCTGGTCGGCATGTTTCCTTCTCCTTTGTTCTTCGGTTCCTTTGAGGAGAACAGCTTCTGGTCGGCATGTTTCCTCCTCCTTTGTTCTTCGGTTCCTGTGAGGAGAACAGCTTCTGGTCGGCATGTTTCCTTCTCTCTTTGTTCTTTCGGTTCCTGTGAGGAGAACAGCTTCTGTTCGGCATGTTTCCTTCTCCCTTTGTTCTTCGGTTCCTGTGAGTAGAACAGCCTCTGGTCGGCATGTTTCCTTCTCCTTTGTTCTTCGGTTCCTGTGAGGAGAACAGCTTCTGTTCGGCATGTTTCCTTCTCCTTTGATCTTCGGTTCCTGTGAGGAGAACAGCTTCTGGTCGGCATGCTTCCTTCTCCTTTGTTCTTCGGTTCCTGTGAGGAGAACAGCCTCTGGTCGGCATGTTTCCTTCTCCTTTGTTCTTAGGTTCCTGTGAGGAGAACAGCTTCTGGTCGGCATGTTTCCTTCTCCTTTGTTCTTCGGTTCCTGTGAGGAGAACAGCTTCTGTTCGGCATGTTTCCTTCTCCTTTGTTCTTCGGTTCCTGTGAGGAGAACAGCTTCTGTTCGGCATGTTTCCTTCTCCTTTGTTCTTCGGTTCCTGTGAGGAGAACAGCTTCTGGTCGGCATGTTTCCTTCTCCTTTGTTCTTCGGTTCCTGTGAGGAGAACAGCCTCTGGTCGGCATGTTTCCTTCTCCTTTGTTCTTCGGTTCCTGTGAGTAGAACAGCCTCTGGTCGGCATGTTTCCTTCTCCTTTGTTCTTCGGTTCCTGTGAGGAGAACAGCTTCTGGTCGGCATGCTTCCTTCTCCTTTGATCTTCGGTTCCTGTGAGGAGAACAGCCTCTGGTCGGCATGTTTCCTTCTCCTTTGTTCTTCGGTTCCTGTGAGGAGAACAGCTTCTGGTCGGCATGCTTCCTTCTCCTTTGTTCTTCGGTTCCTGTGAGGAGAACAGCCTCTGGTCGGCATGTTTCCTTCTCCTTTGTTCTTAGGTTCCTGTGAGTAGAACAGCCTCTGGTCGGCATGTTTCCTTCTCCTTTGTTCTTCGGTTCCTGTGAGGAGAACAGCTTCTGGTCGGCATGCTTCCTTCTCCTTTGTTCTTCGGTTCCTGTGAGGAGAACAGCCTCTGGTCGGCATGTTTCCTTCTCCTTTGTTCTTAGGTTCCTGTGAGGAGAACAGCTTCTGGTCGGCATGTTTCCTTCTCCTTTGATCTTAGGTTCCTGTGAGGAGAACAGCTTCTGGTCGGCATGTTTCCTTCTCCTTTGATCTTCGGTTCCTGTGAGGAGAACAGCTTCTGGTCGGCATGTTTCCTTCTCCTTTGATCTTCGGTTCCTGTGAGGAGAACAGCTTCTGGTCGGCATGTTTCCTTCTCCTTTGTTCTTCGGTTCCTGTGAGGAGAACAGCTTCTGGTCGGCATGCTTCCTTCTCCTTTGTTCTTCGGTTCCTGTGAGGAGAACATCTTCTGGTCGGCATGTTTCCTTCTCCTTTGATCTTCGGTTCCTGTGAGGAGAACAGCTTCTGTTCGGCATGCTTCCTTCTCCTTTGTTCTTCGGTTCCTGTGAGGAGAACATCTTCTGGTCGGCATGTTTCCTTCTCTTTTGTTCTTCGGTTCCTGTGAGGAGAACAGCTTCTGGTCGGCATGATTCCTTCTCCTTTGTTCTTCGGTTCCTGTGAGGAGAACAGCCTCTGGTCGGCATGTTTCCTTCTCCTTTGTTCTTCGGTTCCTGTGAGGAGAACAGCTTCTGGTCGGCATGTTTCCTTCTCTCCTTTGTTCTTCGGTTCCTGTGAGGAGAACATCTTCTGGTCGGCATGTTTCCTTCTCCCTTTGTTCTTCGGTTCCTGTGAGGAGAACAGCCTTCTGGTCGGCATGTTTCCTTCTCCTTTGTTCTTCGGTTTCCTGTGAGGAGAACAGCTTCTGGTCGGCATGTTTCCTTCTCCTTTGTTCTTCGGTTCCTGTGAGGAGAACAGCTTCTGGTCGGCATGTTTCCTTCTCCTTTGTTCTTCGGTTCCTGTGAGGAGAACAGCTTCTGGTCGGCATGTTTCCTTCTCCTTTGTTCTTCGGTTCCTGTGAGGAGAACAGCCTCTGGTCGGCATGTTTCCTTCTCCTTTGATCTTCGGTTCCTGTGAGTAGAACAGCTTCTGGTCGGCATGTTTCCTTCTCCTTTGTTCCTCGGTTCCTGTGAGGAGAACAGCTTCTGTTCGGCATGCTTCCTTCTCCTTTGTTCTTCGGTTCCTGTGAGGAGAACAGCCTCTGGTCGGCATGTTTCCTTCTCCTTTGTTCTTAGGTTCCTGTGAGGAGAACAGCTTCTGGTCGGCATGTTTCCTTCTCCTTTGATCTTAGGTTCCTGTGAGGAGAACAGCTTCTGGTCGGCATGTTTCCTTCTCCTTTGTTCTTCGGTTCCTGTGAGGAGAACAGCTTCTGTTCGGCATGTTTCCTTCTCCTTTGATCTTCGGTTCCTGTGAGGAGAACAGCTTCTGGTCGGCATGTTTCCTTCTCCTTTGATCTTCGGTTCCTGTGAGGAGAACAGCTTCTGGTCGGCATGTTTCCTTCTCCTTTGTTCTTCGGTTCCTGTGAGGAGAACAGCTTCTGGTCGGCATGCTTCCTTCTCCTTTGTTCTTCGGTTCCTGTGAGGAGAACATCTTCTGGTCGGCATGTTTCCTTCTCCTTTGATCTTCGGTTCCTGTGAGGAGAACAGCTTCTGGTCGGCATGATTCCTTCTCCTTTGTTCTTCGGTTCCTGTGAGGAGAACAGCCTCTGGTCGGCATGTTTCCTTCTCCTTTGTTCTTCGGTTCCTGTGAGGAGAACAGCTTCTGGTCGGCATGTTTCCTTCTCCTTTGTTCTTCGGTTCCTGTGAGGAGAACATCTTCTGGTCGGCATGTTTCCTTCTCCTTTGTTCTTCGGTTCCTGTGAGGAGAACAGCTTCTGGTCGGCATGTTTCCTTCTCCTTTGATCTTCGGTTCCTGTGAGGAGAACAGCTTCTGGTCGGCATGTTTCCTCCTCCTTTGTTCTTCGGTTCCTGTGAGGAGAACAGCTTCTGTTCGGCATGCTTCCTCCTCCTTTGTTCTTCGGTTCCTGTGAGTAGAACAGCTTCTGGTCGGCATGTTTCCTCCTCCTTTGTTCCTCGGTTCCTGTGAGGAGAACAGCTTCTGGTCGGCATGTTTCCTTCTCCTTTGATCTTCGGTTCCTGTGAGGAGAACAGCCTCTGGTCGGCATGTTTCCTTCTCACTGAGCGCTTCCGTCCACTGTTCCTCCAGCTGCTCTTCCCTCTGCTTTCTCCTCGTCTCTTAGCTCCTCTCCCTTTCTCCTTGTAGAAGTTTGCCTTCTTTACCTCCGGGACCGTCCTCCTCCAGCTGTTTGTTGCCTCTCTGCCTTTATCATTATCCATTCGTGATTATCTTTTGAAAATGTGACATGGTGAATTACAAGGACGTCACATTTGGGGATCTGAGCCTGCGTCCATGAGGCTAATACCCGTACTTGTTGGCTGACAAGCTTCTATCACTCCGTTCATGAGAGGATTTTAATGTTCATCTGTGTCTCTCTGCTGGGGAAAGCTAATGAAAGCAATACTTCAACGTTGCCTCTACTTTTTAATTAAACTGTCTCAAGCTAGAAACCGTTCTCCTTTTTTTGGCTATGATTCATGTAGCAGAGTGTGAAAGTAAATCCAGTAAAGTTTAATTGTTTATGTAATAGAGCAGGATGATGTGTGAGAGCACGCCTGTTTATATAAGAGGGGATATTTCATAAAAATGGCTAGTTCATCTTCCTGGCTGCCGCGAAACGGCGAGACACCAGTATTCACTGAAGCAGCCTTTAGATGCTAAAATTAAAGTCCTCCACACAAATCAGTGAATAATAAAGGCTGAACGGCGTTAATGTTGCGGTGCGCTGACAGAAGCAAAGCATTATGGGAGTGTGTTTCAGCGCCGTCGCTCAGTGTGGGACGCAGGCTCGGAGAGCCCCGGGCAGATGTGGAGGCCCCGTGAGTGGCCCCCGCTGGAGGGCCCCAAGGCCCGGCCCCAGCTGCTTCTGTGGAGGCCCCGTGAGTGGCCCCCGCTGGAGGGCCCCAAGGCCCGGCCCCAGCTGCTTCTGTGGAGGCCCCGTGAGTGGCCCCCGCTGGAGGGCCCCAAGGCCCGGCCCCAGCTGCTTCTGTGGGGGCCCCGTGAGTGACCCCCGCTGGAGGGCCCCAAGGCCCGGCCCCAGCTGCTTCTGTGGAGGCCCCGTGAGTGGCCCCCGCTGGAGGGCCCCAAGGCCCGGCCCCAGCTGCTTCTGTTAACGGGGCAAAAGGAGCCCAGCCCGGTATTAGTGACCAGCTTCACTCTTCCACGCCCCTTTGAAAATGTGTTTATTTTATGTGAAGGTGACTTCAGACTGGGGCCGGAGGGCCGGGGCCGGTATTTTAGGAGGCCCTGAATGATGCCAGAATGAAAGCAGCAATGCCACATTCATCTGCCGCACTGCGAGGCCCAGACATCTTAAAACACCTAATCTGAAAATGACTTCCATTAGGTGGAGCCAGCGGTGGCACATGGCCATCAGGATAACAAAGATCAATTCAGCAGCGGAACCCAATCCTGCTGGAAATGGCTTATTGATGTCCCAGCGTTGCATGGATCACAGATGGCGAGCTGGTGATTTAATGGCACCCTGACTCACGGGTTGGAGCTCGAGCCATCCCCAATGCTAAGTGCCAGCTCTTAACCTTTACACAGCTGCTCCTGGACTCCTTTTATTTTACAGGAGCGAAAAACGTCTCTTTATTTATATGCGGAGGATCCCGAGTCCATCAAACTAAGCTTCTCCTGGGCAGCAGGGAAGCTGCTCCTCATTCAGACAGGAAACTGCAGCCCTGAGAAATAAAGAACGCAAACGTCACCTTTTGGTGGGCGACCGTGGGGGTTTGGGTTGCGGCGAGGCGCGTGCTACGCTAACAATGACTCCCGTGGACACGCCCACAAACGTCACCTTTTGGTGGGCGATCGTGGGGGTTTGGGTTGCGGCGAGGCGAGGCGCGTGCTACGCTAACAATGACTCCCGTGGACACGCCCACAAACGTCACCTTTTGGTGGGCGACCGTGGGGGTTTGGGTTGCGGCGAGGCGCGTGCTACGCTAACAATGACTCCCGTGGACACGCCCACAAACGTCACCTTTTGGTGGGCGATCGTGGGGGTTTGGGTTGCGGCGAGGCGAGGCGCGTGCTACGCTAATAATGACTCCTGTGGACACGCCCACAAACGTCACCTTATGGTGGGCGATCGTGGGGGTTTGGGTTGCGGCGAGGCGAGGCGAGGCGTGTGCTATGCTAACAATGACTCCTGTGGACACGCCCACAAACGTCCCCTTTTGGTGGGCGATCGTGGGGGTTTGGGTTGCGGTGAGGCGCGTGCTACGCTAACAATGACTCCCGTGGACACGCCCACAAACGTCACCTTTTGGTGGGCGACCGTGGGGGTTTGGGTTGCGGCAAGGCGCGTGCTACGCTAACAATGACTCCCGTGGACACGCCCACAAACGTCACCTTTTGGTGGGCGATCGTGGGGGTTTGGGTTGCGGCGAGGCGAGGCGCGTGCTACGCTAATAATGACTCCTGTGGACACGCCCACAAACGTCACCTTATGGTGGGCGATCGTGGGGGTTTGGGTTGCGGCGAGGCGAGGCGAGGCGTGTGCTATGCTAACAATGACTCCTGTGGACACGCCCACAAACGTCCCCTTTTGGTGGGCGATCGTGGGGGTTTGGGTTGCGGCGAGGCGCGTGCTACGCTAACAATGACTCCCGTGGACACGGCCACAAACGTCACCGTTTGGTGGGCGATCGTGGGGGTTTGGGTTGCGGCGAGGCGCGTGCTACGCTAACAATGACTCCTGTGGACACGCCCACAAACGTCCCCTTTTGGTGGGCGATCGTGCTGGTTTGGGTTGCGGCGAGGCGAGGCGTGTGCTATGCTAACAATGACTCCCGTGGACACGCCCACTCATCGCCTGCGTGTACATCAGCCCGGGCCCACTGCGAGCGTCTCCCTCTGGTTCTGCCAGTTCCCAGTCTGCAGTCCTCCAGCCCATAATAACAGCGGCTGCTGGAACCTGCAGAGGCGCTGACCTGAGGACATTATGGGATGTATGAGAGGCAGTCGGTCAGCCGGTCTCCCTGAACAGTGGCTGTTACGCCACACCAGAACTTTGCTATTGCAGTGAAAAGATTGTTTTCCAGTGTAGAAGCTTCATCCCACTCAGGAAGGGCCCCCCAGGAACCCTTCCTGCCCCTGCCACGGTTGCGGGCCCTCTACCCCAGGGGTGGGCAAATCCAGTCCTTGAGGGCCGTATCCAAGCCAGACCTTCTGTCCTACAGGTAAACACTTTCACCTGGGGTTCCAGCGGTTTCTCCCTGGTAGGATGTAAAACCTGTCTGGATTCCAGCCTTCATGGATTGGACGTGCCCATCAGAGGAGGGCAAATCCAGTCCTCGAGGGTGGAGTTCAAGCCGGGATTTGCATCCTGCCAGGCAGGAAACGCTTTCACCAAGGTAAATGGAACCCCAGGTGAAGGTGTTTACCTGTAGGACAGAAGGTCTGGCTTGGATACGGCCTCGATGTCCACCCCTGGATTAGACAAACCGATGTTCCTGAAGATCCCATGTTTGTTAGTGTGAGTGAATTCTTGTTAGGTTCAAACTGTTCATATAGCAATGCTGTAACCGCTTCTTATCACTCCTGATCAGAACCCTGACCTGCTTTGGCTGATGTTCTATCACCTCAGGATAGCAGGGGACAACCTGACCACCCTGAGACACTCCACCCCCATATGTTCCTTTGTATATATCATGCTTTGTTTTATCATGTGACGCTGTTTTCTCACACGTTAGCTTCAGGATCTAGCCTAGGCTTCAGGGGGCTGCAGTGTCCTGTTTGCTGAGTCCACTGTGTCTGCTCTCATTGGTGGATATCTGAATCATCAGAGGCAGTCTTGGAGCTCCCTGCTTTTCTAAGTGCCTGGTGCTAATTGACGGCGGGGGAGCCGAGCGTTGAGCCGCTGACGGTCTTCAGTCTGTTTATCTGCTGCTGTGATAGATGAGCTGTGAAAATGTCCCGTCCTCGTGCGCTGTCACAATCATCCCCCGTCACTGCTGATAAGGCCGTGTGCCAAAAACAAAAGCTCTCAGTGGGAGCAGGTCCTCCACAACAAACCGGGTTAATGATGCAGTCGGACCACCTGTCAACCTCTGGACTCACGCGGGTTCCACCTGTGTCTGTCTGTCCATCACAAAAATGGGGTGCTCTGGCCCATTAGTCTGCGAGCCCGGGAGGAGCAGCTGTGGGTCTCTCTGATGCCACAGAACCATCTCCTGGTGAAGGTACGTAAACAGCAGCGCAGGTGATTCTCTGAGGATCCATGTGATGTCCTGAGAGTTGGAGACGTGTCATTAGACAGGAAGCGCACCACATTATTATGGTCTTCATCCTTCCCGAGAGTGACCAAAGCACAGGAAACAGAATTATATCTGCAGGAGACGGATAAAAAAGCTGCTTCTGCTTTGATCCACAGGTCCGGTTTGATACGAGTGCAGCTTGTGCGTTGTAGCCCCTACAGCAGTTAGCAAGAGACGGAGATAAGGAGGAGGAGCAGGAGCAGGAGGAGGTGCTAATGAGAGGAGAGGAGGCAGAACAAGTTTATCAGCAGACTCATTAAAGGAGCAATAACTTTCAACTCAGCTTGGTGTGGAACTCCGACAGCCTCCTGCACAGCCCTGAACGTCCAGCAGGACCTGATAGCCCGGTCCAGCCCGGACCAGACCTCCTGCAGCTACAGTGGCCCCCTTCACTACTTCAGATAAGTTGGACAAGTGCGGCAAGAAGCTGGATAAAATGTTATCCATGCAAGATAAATGAAATTTCTCCAAACTCCGGGCACAAATGATAAGTTTGTTTTATCATTTTGGACGTTAAGGGAACAAAGCTCCTCTCCCAGCGCCACCGTCTTCAGAATCTAGATGATACGCTGCGTTTGTTACGGTGCTGCTTTATGTTGGAATGATTTTTTTAAAATATTCTCTCTTTTCTCAGTTTCACTCAACACTCCAAAATATCAGAGGGAAGAAGGAATTTTTTGCAAAACTTAAAAAAGTGGAGGTGACGTATTGCTCCCACATTAGCACGCAGCTCGGAGGTTCTTCCGTGTCTCTTGACCAGCTCTCGGATGGTTCTCCAGCTTGTTCAGGGTCCTTCAGCCTGAGGTGTGAAGTGTGGGGACGAGAGCAGGCTGAGGGTTCACCTCCCAACGAGACAATGACCCCACCTCACAGCTGTGGAGGTCCTCCAGAGGAGCAGCAGGAACCCTGACAGGAAGCCAGTCGAACAGACCTGAACGCGTCTCCATCCACCCCGACAGCTGCTTCCACTCAGAGCTGAGGGAACGGACCTTCGCTCATTCCATATTGGCTTTCTCATTTTCCTCACAAGAGGACAAAACCATAAAATGTGTGAAGGTAAAAACATCAGAAGCAGAAATCGTTCCCACTGAAAAAGAACAAATAACAAGACACTGCACAGATGGAATGGAACCAATGCCATTACAAAACAGATTCTTCTGATTTCTACGTGAAACTGGATGAAAGTGGACCAGGGCGACGCGTTTGGGGCATAACTGAACTCTTCCATCAGCAGAAGATAAGGAGTCTTGGTAACATCTCCAGCTGACATCGTGATCTTTAATACACAAAGGCTTCAGTGCATCTGAACACAAATTGATTAGCAAATGTAATGCTACCTCAGTAAATGAGCAAGTCTGCCTCTTAGGAGAATTAGCCCCCCCCCCCCTTTCTTCCCGCTTTGAGTAATTTTGTTGAACACAGCGGGCGAGTGTGTGGTTTGGGTTTTTAACACCAGGCTGAGGGAGGTGGTGCCGTCTCTGAAATCTACCGTGGTGAGCCAGGTAATTAGCATTAGCCAAGAAACTATGTCATCATTTTCATGCTGATATTAATTACCTCATCCAGAATACTTAAGAGGCATAATAACCGAAGCGTGACCTTCTAAATGTGTGCTGAGCAGAATGTTTATTATTGAGCTGGTGAGTCTACCTTCAGCATGCTGACGGAGAACACAACGTGGCTGTTAGCCCAGATCTGAAGGTCTCCTCAGGAGCCGAAAGCAAAGGTTTTTCTTTTTAAACACAAGCACACGGGCCTCAGCGGTGGGGGAACTGAAGGCTGTTTGTCCTGAAATGTCTTTAAAGGTCACAGATGTGTGATTTATGAATGCAGATGTTCAGCCCACAGTGTCAAACGTTCACACAGGTGAAAGCTAATGAAATGCTAATAAAAGGACAGCTGCCCAAACATGAGCAGGTCAATATCAGCGGGTCAGTGAAGAACAGAAGCTGCTTCGCTCAAGGCGAGTGTGGAAACCGTATACAGGTGTGACACACGCAGACACCACATGTATAAAATGCTAGCCAGGAAGCTACAGGTGCGGCGCTTCAGCGCGGTCTCGACTGTTGTGACTTTATTCTTACGACTGTTCGATCACCCACAAGAACGGCGAGTTAGTGGGAAATCGCAACAGAAATTGACTCGCGTGACACCAACCCGGCTGGACCGGGCCTGCGATTGATCGGGAGGCAGAGCGCTTCTGTCGTCCGCACCAGTTTGGTTCTCGGTCTTTGACACCCATCAGATGCCCGAAACCACGAGAAATCAAAACAAATTAAGAGAAAGATGTTGTTGGGATGAAGGTGAACGTGTGTTCAGCAAGAGAATTTTCCTTTCATCAGGCAGCGTGTGAACAATGCCGCCGCTGGTATAAATAGCTTCCTGTTTGCAGTGACGCCAGCAGCACATCAGCGGCCGCCACCCTCTCGTACACACATCTACTCGCTCTTTTCTCAATGCGCCATCAGAGGCGTCGGGGCTGTGCGGCGAGCGGGACAATTGAACTGATGGAATAAATTGCATTTTGCCTGCGAGCATCAAACCCTCCCATCATCCAGTTGCACATGAGACCGTTGAGTTGTCACGTAAAGATAAGATTTGTTATCACTGCGGACCAACACTTCTGAGGACGCGGCGATAAGCAGCACAGAGATTTAATATATTTCAAAATGAATGTCACAATGTTCCCTAAAACCTGCGGAACGCCGTTTTTATGATGGCGAGAAGAGGTCAAATACTGGGTCAGAACACAGGCGGCCATCTATCAGCTAGGTGTGCAACAACACTGTCCACGGAGATGAAACATGGAATTAATCAAGGGAACGGGTGATACGCTTTGTAATAAGGTCACTGTGGATTCTTCTGAATTTTAAGCAGCTTCAATTCATCTAAACAAATGTGTCCTGCATCCAACTGCAGACGTCCAAACGGCCGATACGGAGTGTAAACAGCAGTAAACGACTGAATCGTCTGCGTAAATATGCTGATCATCAGTGTAAAATGTGCATGGGGTGGGTCCTAACACTGAGCCTTGAGGTACGCCCGTTGGGCTCCCAAGGAAGGAGGAGCTGCCTCCACCCATCTGGACGGCACCGAACAGGATGAAGAGCCGTGAGCAGCCTTCCTGAAAGCTGCCTGAAGACGGTCAGCAATGCTTGTTGGTTCTAAAGTCTTTCAGGCGATTACAGATCTCATCTCCTCTCAACAGCTTCATCCCCTTCAGGGTCACGGGGAGGGGACACAATGGGGGAAGGCAGGTCATCCCCGGACGGGTCGCCAGTTCATCATTGATTACAAATCAATTCATCGTTTGCAGACAGGCCTGGAACTACCGACCCGCGTATCCACCATCCGGGCACCCTTCTGGCCCTCCCCAAACCTGGAGGACTTTGTGCTGAACCTTAGATTAAAACCACAGGTGGAACAAATGGATCCAAACTATCAGGGCCGGCCCAGTTTTTGCTGAGCACCTCAGAAACAGACCCAGGTTCAAACTAGAAAGGACCATCAAGAGGGGGATGACTTACTTGAAGACAGGGCATCCCAAACAGATCTCACTGTATCCCAGAATTCCTTGGGATCCTTTTAGATCTTCTCACCTGACACCCTGCTGGTTCATGGCTCCTGGCTGCCCTGCCCTTGTTCTCCTGCCTCCGGTTGGTGCGGTGGGATCTGGCTCTTCCTCCTTGGTCCAAGTTGGTCCATTGTATGCTGGAGTTTGTCTTCAGGGTCTCGTGTGTTAGGGTTAGGGTTAGGGTTAGGGTTAGGGTTAGGGTTAGGGTTAGGGTTTCTACCCAAGGTTTTGTTCCTGGGAACATTTTAACCGACTCTAGCGGACCGATGTCATCTCATAGTTTAGCCATAGAACTCGTTACCATCTCTGTAGAGTCAACGCGGCTCCCCAAACTGCTCTAGAACATCTCCAGGTCCACTCAGGGCGTCTTGGAGGAAGCCCTTGTTGCATCTGGTTTCACTCGCTGTGGATCTCCAGGAAGCAGCATAGAAACAGCTGTTCAACGTGGTCGGGTAGCACGAGGATAGCGCCAGAGGATGTTACAGCGGCTAATGTCACGTTGAGAACAAAGCCTGGTGCCTGGATCTCAGGCGGTGCCTTCAGGTGTAACACCATAATGGACTTCAAGGGCAGAGCCAGTGTTTAAGAGCCTGTTTCAGTCATTAGATATATTAACCAGTACGAACAGAACTCCAGGTAGCACTTTGTCATGTTTTTCCTCTCCTGGCTCGATCATTTGGAAGGTAGTTTGGCCCATTAAAAGGCTCTCTTAAAAGCCTCATATTGTCTTTACACAGCACTTTGATAGTTTGGAGCACCACAGGATGGTCCTCTTGGAGGATGCCTGCTGGAAGGTTTTATTTTTCTACTCTTCCTTCGTTCAGACTTCCTTCCCAATCATCAGTGCACCCTGAAGGGTGATCAAGCATTCGCCATTGTCTTAATATTCACTTGTGCTTCACAACCTAATATTCTATGAAACCTTGGAAAGCAAGATAACAAAAATGGGTCAGTTCAGTAGCAACAGTCACACAAACCAACATTACTGGATGCCGAAGCAATTAATTATTGCTTGCATCACCACGTTGGAAAAAGGGTTTAATTAGTTTTGGATACACTCTGTTGCACTCGGCGAACATCATGAAGTGTGCTCAGGCTGACAAAATGGATGCTGGCAACAACCCAGATAAAGCGTGCTCCCACCGCCTGATGGCTACAGGAGCTGCAGGGCAGATAGGCTCACCACGGAGCTGCTGCACAGGTGACATGAATTCACTCAGAGCTTCTGCGTCTCTTTTCACAGCTCTAAAAGACCAATGGGGGCGGCGGCGGCTGACCTGGACGCTCCCGTCTGCTGCGGATTAACAGCAAACAGCAGCAGAAGACCCCCAAACCAGAGACTGAAAGGGACAATAAGAGGAGTTCACCATTTTCAGACAGGATTTCAAAAATGCTGTGTGATGATCTAAAGGTGGGATTTCATCTGGGCTAAACCATGACGAGAGAGCCTGCGTTTGTTATCAAGCTGCTCCTGTTCCACCAGGTGAGGCAGGAACCAGTGACACGGACCATTAAAAGGTTTAATTAAAAAAAGAAGGAGACAATAAGGTAGAACTGCAACAGGTGGGCACCGTGCAGGCGAGCAAGGCTGAGCTGATTGTAAAAATAGGAAAACAAGCCACAGGTGAGGCAGGTGACAACAGGCAGGTGGCAACAGGCAGGTGACAACAGGCAGGTGACAACAGGCAGGTGGCAACAGGCAGGTGACAACAGGCAGGTGGCAACAGGCAGGTGGCAACAGGCAGATGACAACAGGCAGGTGACATCGAGGGTGGTGGCAACAGGCAGGTGACAACAGGCAGGTGACAACAAGCAGGTGGCAACAGGCAGGTGACATCGAGGGTGGTGGCAACAGGCAGGTGACAACAGGCAGGTGACATCGAGGGTGGGTGGCAACAGGCAGGTGACAACAGGCAGGGTGACATCGAGGGGTGGTGACAACAGGCAGGTGGCAACAGGCAGGTGACAACAAGCAGGTGGCAACAGGCAGGTGACATCGAGGGTGGTGGCAACAGGCAGGTGACAACAGGCAGGTGACATCGAGGGTGGTGGCAACAGGCAGGTGACAACAGGCAGGTGACATCGAGGGTGGTGACAACAGGCAGGTGGCAACAGGCAGGTGACAACAAGCAGGTGGCAACAGGCAGGTGACATCGAGGGTGGTGGCAACAGGCAGGTGACAACAGGCAGGTGACATCGAGGGTGGTGGCAACAGGCAGGTGACAACAGGCAGGTGACATCGAGGGTGGTGACAAACAGGCAGGTGGCAACAGGCAGGTGACAAACAAGCAGGTTGGCAACAGGCAGGTGACATCGAGGGTGGTGGCAACAGGCAGGTGACAACAGGCAGGTGGCAACAGGCAGGTGACAACAAGCAGGTGGCAACAGGCAGGTGACAACAGGCAGGTTGACAACAAGCAGGTGGCAACAGGCAGGTGACATCGAGGGTGGTGGCAACAGGCAGGTGACAACAGGCAGGTGACATCGAGGGGTGGTGGGCAACAGGCAGGTGACAACAGGCAGGTGACATCGAGGGGTGGTGACAACAGGCAGGTGACAACAGGCAGGTGACAACAGGCAGGTGGCAACAGGCAGGTGACAACAGGCAGGTGGCAACAGGCAGGTGACATCGAGGCAGGTGGCAACAGGCAGGTGACAACAGGCAGGTGACAACAGGCAGGTGGCAACAGGCAGGTGACAACAGGCAGGTGACAACAGGCAGGTGACAACAGGCAGGTGACAACAGGCAGGTGGCAACAGGCAGGTGACATCGAGGCAGGTGGCAACAGGCAGGTGACAGGTCAGCAGAGGTAGGGGGAGATGTGGCACATGGCAGTGAAGGTAAAAAAAAGGGCTTATTGCCCCTTTAAAACCAGGAGCTAATGATGCTGAAGTTAGTCTGGTGGGATGTTGTCTCTGTGAAACAATATATAATAAGAACACATCAACATTAAATAACATTAACTAAGAAGAACACACATTAACATTATATAACAATACATGATAAGAACACATTAACATTAAATAAGAACACACAAATGGGAGTGGGCTGAATTTGGTCATACTTGTTTGATATCGACTGTTGATTTAATTGAAATGAATAAATGAGCCTGAGTTTCATGTGTGACGATTAAAACACCAGATTACACATGTGAAGAAATTTTGCTAAGAAGCTTTGATGTGTTTGCTCTGATTTTCTCCCCACGGCTCCAGTCATGCTTTTGTTTTGATGCCTCCATTTTCCTCAGATGACCTCATGGTGTCGTTTCACTGTTTTGGGAGCAGAATATTCCTTTACCCAATTTTATCGTGCTACTCTCGCTCATCCTTGTCAGCTAAACACAAAACAGGCGTCATAGCGAAGCATTAAAATCAGCTGATACTGTTGTTTCTCTGGCTGGAACAAAAGAGCAGCTGGGGTCCTGCTGGGGAGGGAAGGGAGGGAGGGGAAGGGAAGGGAAAGGAGGGAAGGGAAGGGAAGGGAAGGGAAGGGAAGGGAAGGGAAGGAAGGGAAGGGAAGGGTGGAAGGGAAGGGAAGGGAAGGGAAGGGAAGGGAAGGGAAGGGAAGGGAAGGGAAGGAGGGGAAGGGTGGGAAGGAAGGGAAGGGAAGGGAAAGGAGGGAAGGGTGGGAAGGGAGGGGAGGGAAGGGAAGGGAAGGAGGGAAAGGGTGGGAAGGGAGGGGAAGGGAAGGGAAGGGAAGGGAAGGGAAGGAGGAAGGGAAGGGAAGGGAAGGGAAGGGGAAGGGAAGGGTGAGGAAGGGGGAGGGAAGGGAAGAGGGAAGGGAAGGGAGAGAAGGGTAGGGAAGGGAAGGGAAGGGAAGGGAAGGGAAGGAAGGAAAGGAGGGAGGGAAGGGAAGGGGCGAAGGGAGGGAAGGAGGGAAGGGAAGGGAAGGGGCGAAGGGAAGGGAAGGAGGGAAGGGAAGGGAAGGAGGGAAGGAAGGGAGAAGGGGAAGGGAAGGAAGGGAAGAGAAGGGGAGGGAAGGGAAGGGTGGGGAGGGAAGGAAGGGGAAGGGAAAGGGGGAAGGGGAGGAAGGGAAGGGAAGGAAGGAGGGAAGGAAGGGAAGGGGAGTGAAGGGAAAGGAAAGGAGAGGGAAGGGGGAAGGGAAGGAAGGAAGGGAGGGGAAGGGAAGGGAAGGGAGAAGGGAAGGGGAAGGGAAAGGAAGGGAAGGGAAGGAAGGAGGGAGGGAAGGAGGAGGGAAGGAAGGCGAAGGGAAGGGAGGAGGAAGGGAAGGGAAGGAGGGGAGGGAAGGGAAGGGGAGGGGAGGGGAGGGGAGGGAAGGGAAGGGAAGGGAAGGGAAAGGGAAGGGAAGGAGGGAAGGGGAGGGAAGGGAAGGAGGGAAGGAAGGGAAGGGAAGGGAAGGGAAGGGAAGGGAAGGGAAGGGAAGGAAGGGAAGGAAGGGAAGGGAAGAGAAGAGAAGAGAAGAGAAGAGAAGAGAAGAGAAGAGAAGGGAAGGGAAGGGGAGGGAAGGGAAGGGAAGGGAAGGGAAGGGAAGGGAAGGGAGGGAAGGGAAGGGTGGGGAGGGAAGGAAGGGGAAGGGAAAGGGGAAGGAGGGAAGGGAAGGGAAAGGAAGGGAAGGGAAGGGGAGGGTGGGAAGGAGGGAGGGAAGGGAAGGGAAGGGAAGGGAAGGGAAGGAAGGGAAGGGAAGGGAAGGGAGGGAAGGGAAGGGAGGGAAGGAAGGGAAGGGAAGGGAAGGGGGGGGAAGGAAGGGAAGGGAAGAGAAGGGAAGGGAAGGGGAGGGAAGGGAAGGGAGGGAAGGGAAGGGTGGGGAGGGAAGGAAGGGGAAGGGAAAGGGGAAGGAGGGAAGGGAAGGGAAAGGAAGGGAAGGTGGGGAGGAGGGAAGGGAAGGGAAGGAAGGGAAGGAAGGGAGGGAAGGGAAGGAAAGGAAAGGAAAGGAAAGGAAAGGAAAGGAAAGGAAAGGAAAGGAGGGAGGGAAGGGAAAGGAGAGGGAAGGGGAGGGGAAGGGAAGGAAGGAAGGGAGGGGAAGGGAAGGAGAGAAGGGAAGGGAAGGAAGGAGGGAAGGGAAGGGAAGGGTGGGAAGGAAGGGAAGGGAAGGGAAAGGAGGGAAGGAAAGGGAAGGAAAGGAAAGGAAGGAAGGGAAGGAAGGGAGGGAAGGAAAGAAGGGAAGAGAAGGGAGGGATGGGAAGGGAAGTGAATGGAAGGAAAAGAAAGAGAAGGGAAGAGAAGGGAAGGGGAAGGGAGGGAACGAAAGGAAAAGAAAGGAAAATAAAGGGAAGGGAGGGAAGGGGAAGGGAAGGGAGGGAAGGGAGGGGAAGGGAGGGAGGGGAATAGAAAGGAGGAAAGGGAGGGGAAAAGAGGGAACGAAAGGAAAAGAAAGGGAAGGGGAGGGAAGGCCCGGCTGCAACTCAATCACGGCCTATCTGGAACCCAATCAGCTGGGCCCTAATGTTTGTTTGCTCTTCTTCAGGAATGCATCGATTCCTGACAAACAAAGCTGGAATCTGCTCTAATTCCCTATCTGGGCCAAAGGAAATCATCAGTGATTATCGGTCCATCTGTGAATATCAATAATGGATATCTGAAGGCATTAACCTGCCGTTCCTCACATGATCTTCTGGAGCGGCTGGCTGATGGATGACTGCTGTCACCTTCTTCTTTCAGCCAATACTCTCATCAGGTGAATCATGTTGCTAATCACAATATTGGTTCTTCAATAAAACATCGATCGGCTCCCTTGATGCCCCCTCAGGCACCGTGAGGGTGGAATTCTGAGCAAACAGGAAATGAGGATTGGGATCGAGGATCGATCACTCTGGCGCCCTTAATCAAAGACACCGTTTTTATTTGAAATTAACTTTATAAGCAACGAAGCAGCATTCCCGTAGTTGATCAGAAGAGCAGCACCAACAGCAGGGACATCGATATATTTGGAAAGAGCCCAAAGTCGGGACGCTCCAATATTTATTCTTCAAGTTTGTTGCGTGAGTCAATCCAGATGCACAAACAAGTCCGGAAGATTCAGGTCAAACGTCCAAACAACATAATCCCAAAGACGACGTTGGGGACAAATACACAAGAGAGAGGCTGGATCAGGATCAGGAGGGAAGAGAGGCGGGTTCAAATGGTCGGGCGGGGGAGCGAGCTGACGAGACACGAGGGTGATCGGGGTTCAGACCCGGAGGTCGGGACCAGCCCACGACAACACAACCAATCCAAAAACCTCGTAAATATGTCAACAAACACACGTAGAAGTTGGACTGAACACACTAGAAACAGAAGACAACATCAAAGCCGAATGAGATGACGGCTGTGGATTACGGAGGAGTCCGGAGGGGTTCCAGATCCGGGTAATAAATACAGATGTGGAGCGGGCCGTCATTCATTCCGACATTTTCTCCTTTCTGGTGCTGGATTGATTGGAAAAGGTCACCCTGTGATGCTGCAGCTGAGGGAAAACATGAACACAAATGACATAGGAATAAAGCCAAATCGGATCAGGAGCAGCAGTTAATCCCATCAAAGGGCAGAACTTCACGAAGGACCGCCGTATCCGTCGGGAACCTGGGTTCTGGTCCAGCCAGGGCTGGATATCATTGAGACTGTCCGATACCGGTACGATACCGATACCGATACCGGTACCGATACCTTCACGTCCATCCCACTTCCTGAACGCTACTGTTCCAATAGCAGTTGTATAATGAGAATTTTGACATGAAGAAATGACACGATCAGATTTCAGCTCTGCTGTTTAAGCAGCAAACAAGAGAACAGATGAGAAACCCTCTCTTCTTCTTCTACTGTCTTCAACAAACTTAGCATCAAAACCTCAACACACACGTGTTGCGATGCTCCCTCACACCTTCCATTGGACAGTTTCAGTCATCATTTGCTCCATGGAAACCGAACTGGGAATATCTGATCGGAACGTTGTGCTCCGACTGTAGTTAGATCACGCATGTAAACGTTGCTGGTTCTAAATGGGGGCTTTTGGACCCTGCTGAGCGTCTGTGTCTCATGGTGGCAAATTACTGGTCCCGTCACATGATTCATTTGGACGGGCCTCCGTGTGGACGTGTGCGGACCTGGTTTGTGAGGACACCCAAAACTAGGAAAGACCTCTGGGCTTAACCGCCAACCCTCGACACCACTGAAGCCAGGAGACCGTTATGGGATGCTTAAGATGCTCCATGCTTGTATCCAGAAGACCGCTCCAACCTCCTCCCCAGTCGCCGCCTCAGTTCCGATGGACCCTAAAGCCCAACTGTAGTTCTGACCCGGGGACAGGCCACAACGTCAGAGGTGAAGCAGCCAAAGAAGCTCAAACTGCAGCACCTCTGGTGGTCCCTGGTGGTGACACCCTTCTCCCATCAGTCCACCCTTCTGGACTCAGACAGTTGTGCTCTGGTCCTTCTGGGACCTCCTCAACCACCTCAGAACTTTCTACTGATCTCTGACAACAGACCAAGAAGCTAAAGTGAGGCAAGTGAAGAAGCAGGAGGTTCCACCGCTGTGGACCATCAGACCAGAGAACGTCAACGTGTGAACTGTAGGGACATTAATGACACCTGTGTGGACACTCATGGTGACACAGTGGCTTCACTCCTTCAGAGGAGTGCACGTTAAAGGAGGAACTGTGCGATTGTGACTGTGGGGAGGAAACGGACCAGGATTCCGGGCTCGGTGCCTCTGGGAGCCTCTTCTGATGAACACGCCTTCCTTTCCCATCAGCAGGTGCTGATTCATGGACGGTGTCTCACGTGGAGCACCTGTTTGGAGAAAACATGTTGTTTATGCATGGCTGCCTCCAGAGGGGGTGGGGCTGGGGCCGGGGCCGGGGATGCCCCCCTCCCCGCGTACGGCGGTGCTGCGGCAGACAGGAGGAAACCTTCACGCTCCGCAGCCTGCAGGTGGTGTTTTGGAAAGGCAGCCGATCAGTCAGGTGTGTTCCATCTGTGCCGCCCCGGTGACACAGACAAATCTGTCACCGTGTTTTTCCTGGGCTTGTTTCCCTCAGCATATGGAGATGTTTACAGTGAGATAAGACCCGTTTGGCGTCCCCATCGTGGGAGCGAAACCACATCGTTGCTAGCATTTGTTCTGCCTGATTGCTTCTAGAGCTGAAGCCAGTGGATGCAGCGCTCCTCTGTCAGGGCTCCTGGATCCCCTGAGCTGGTCTCCACATGCTTGGGAGCTAAAGCTAAAGGCTGTGTGTGTGTGTGTGTGTGTGTGTGTGGGGGGGGGGGGGGGTTGAGAAGCTGTAAAGATGTGACGCAAAGCTCTGGTCTGAGGTCGTAAACATCTTGGAGAAAATTTCAGTTTTTACAAATCACAAATATTTAGAGAAGACACCTGCAGACGCCCCCAAAACTATTATTTCTATCTGTGTGTGTGTGTGTGTGTGTGTGTGTGTGTGTGGAGCCGCTGAAGCTCTTTAATGTCTTTGGGATCTTCTGAACACAACAACAGTCCCATCACATGCACGCGGACAATATTAGATCCGAGCCCAAAAGTCTGAGCCGACATCAGCGCGTAAATGCGCAGCGAGGTCAGCCAGAGGTCCGGGTTAAAGGGACTAGATTTTTGGTGGATGCGCAGCGAGCGGAACGCGCGCTGATCCGCTGGACTGACGTGTCTCCGACAGTCAGCGCAGGCGAACACCGCAGCCCGCTGCAGATCTACAGACGGAGGACAGACAGCCACAGATAAAGAGAGGGAGAGAGCACAAGAAGTTCAGGCGACGTCGAGATCTGGGAGCCGTTTCGTCCATTTTCTTTCTTTTTCTTTCTGCAGCATGATCCATCTCCGGCCGTCTCCGCCTCAGCGCGCACTGAGAGCCAGGGTTTAGTGTTGCTGCCTGCTTTCTCCGCTCCTGTCACATTCGTGGGGACATTTTGCCTGTTGTGTCCACCTCGGCTGATGTAAAGAAGAAAAGCGAGCCTTCACTCTAACTGGAATGATGTGGACCTCTCATGATTCTCTTGGATTTGCGTTCTTAGTCGGATTTTGCGTGCAATTCGGATTCTCCTTTGAAGGTAAGATCGTCTTTTCACTGGCAGCTGTGAAGTATTAAAAGTGCGCTGATCTTCCTCCCTCCGAAAAAGGCATTTTGGACGGGAAACAGGTGAACGGGGAGGGGGTTGGGGGGGGGGGGGGGGGGGGGGGGGGGATAAAGCGCAGGCTGGGAAATGGTGATATTGGGGGAAAAAAAGAGATTATTTTATCAACTGATGATGGCGGGAGGGAAATGCAACTGGTGATTGTTTGAAATGTGGTGGTGGTGGTGGGGGGGCACAGGAAGCCTAGATTTCTCGGGGGGACGCGGAACTTCTGCCCGTCGCGGCGCAAATTTCAGCACCATCCAAGTAACCGTGGTGCATCCGCCGCATCCGCCGCGTCCCCGCCGCGTCCCCGCCGCCCCTGCCGCCTCTACCGCGCGGTGCCCCCCCACCCCAACCCGCTCCCTTTACGCAGTAAACGCTCCTGACACGGCGGAGGGGTCTCATCATCAAACAAGTTGTTTCTTTCCTTTAAAATCGCTGGTCTGTTCAGTTTTTCCTCATACGGGAGGAAACAAGTTTGTTGGGGGTTAAATTCCGCACAGACGCACGCGACCGGATGAGCTGGAATAATGAGGAGGAAGCTGCCTGGAATTAGATATCTGCATGGCTGAGACGTGGCGCGCCTGTGGGTTATGTAAAGTCCCCAAGAAGAGCGTCATTATCAGGGACTTGGACATGTGGTGGGTTTGGGGGGCGCGGGGGACCTTGGTGTAGCACGATCCTTACAAAGACATGATTGACCGTGTCCCCCACCTCCTCCCGTCTGCAGGTCGTTTCACGGATCTGCCCTCCAACATGACAGTCAAGGAGGGACAGAACATAGAAATGGCGTGCGCCTTCCAGAGCGGAACCCCCTCCGTCTATTTGGAGATCCAGTGGTGGTTCCTGAAGGCTCCGGAACCGGCGGACACCGAGGAGGAGGTGGACGCTGAAGAGGTAACGAGGGGCCTTTCATCTGAACTCCCCCTGCCCACACACACACACACACACACACACACACACACACACCCTGACAAGGGTCCGAACGCTGGTGGAGGAGGCTCCTGGAGCGTCCGTAGTGTCGAGGTTCCATCACAGACCCCCACGCCCGTCCGGAGTGAACGGAGGAGCGTGCTACACTGGTGCACACACGCGCTCAGCAACGTGTTCTAGTGCGATGCTGCTACTGAGGGCGGCAGCGTGAAGGTCGCGCCCGTCCACCTCTGGTGACCCCAGGAAACGGGCCGGAACAGGGCCGGCGCCACGGAGCCAGAGGACGTAACTCAGAGGCTGCGGGCAGAAAAGGAGCTGCTGTGGATATGAGTCACAGAATAAATGAAGTAGACGGCCCCGGTGATTCGCCTGTGGCCAAAAGCGTCTGAGTCCATACGGCCAAAGCTGAGGTTCTCCTCCGGGTTCCTCATGAAACGGCGCCTCCACCTTCGTTTAGGCTGCTGCCACTGTTTCCTCTTTCTGAAGGAAATGGAGGCCCTCGTCCTGAGTGTGTGTGTGTGTGTGCATGTGTGTGTGTGTGCGTGTGTGTGTGTGTGTGTGCTTCTGCTCTAGCCGGGCCTGGTCTCTGGTGTCTGTGATGTGGGTTTAATCCCTGGTGACTGGGCTGGTGGGCCGAAGTGGCCTTTGGATGAAGGCTTCGTGTGGTCTTATCTGTGTGTGTGTGTGTGTGTGTGTGCGTGCGTATGTGTGTGTGTGTGTGCGTGTGTGTGTATGTGTGTGTGTGCACTCTCAGTTTCACCACAGCTTCATTTTCATACGCTCAGATTTGAAGTGGGTGGGACCACTTAGGGATCCGGCCCGTTTGATCCGGCCCAGTGTGACCAGTCCACCTCCTCCCGGTGAAGCCGCTCGTTCATCTTCGGGATCTTTAAAAACAAATGGGAATGATGAGCTGGGAACGACGTTCCTCAGCAGAACTTCCCGCCTGTCTGCGCTCGCCATCTTTGACCAGCGCTTCACGTTTTCATCGTGTTTTCGTGGACTCGAGAAGCCTGAACAGAAAGACCAGCGTCAACGTTTGGTCTGGTTTGGTGGAAATGGCCTCCTCCTCCTCCCCCTCCTCCCCCACCTCCTCCTCCTGCTCCTCCTCCCCCCACCTCCTCCTCCTGCTTCTCCTCCCCCGCCTCCTCCTCCCCCTCCTCCCCACCTCCTCCTCCTGCTCCTCCTCCCCCACCTCCTCCTCCTGCTTCTCCTCTCCCGCCTCCTCCTCCCCCTCCTCCCCACCTCCTGCTCCTCCTCCTCAACACTAGGGGGCGATGTGAGTCTTTCCAGCTGGTTGGTAGTAGCAGCAGAGCAGCGTCTCTAACATTAGCACATGCTAACGGCGGCGTTGCTAAATGCTTCCCCTCCGGGGTCGTTCGCCAGCGTGCAGGTTGTGGATCACGATCACACGTTTAGCTGATGGAGACGTCGGACCGACGTGCACTTCCTGCTCCAGTGGGACCGAGGCAGGAAGTGGTTGGGCGGAGCCTGATGGGAACGTGGCGACTGCCTTTGGAAAAGTAAACTTTTAATGCCTCCGCGTTGTTTTGGCTGAAACGGTCCCGCTAATTACCTGCGCTGCGTAAAACACGTCTTGAGAGGCCGAATTACAGGAAACAACAAATGATGATTTAATTAGCTCCCACAACAACAAGCGTGAAACATCTTCTGAATCAGCGGCGTCCCTCATCGCCGTGCGGCGGCATTTTGAGGCAGAGCTGGAGGAGTTCTTCCTTTCCGACGGCGTTTCTCATCCCCCGCTCACGTCTGGCTGGAGATGACCGCGTGACGTTGATTACAAGTGCTCGTCATTAATTAGGCCATACGGTAGCGCTCATGCTAGCCTCGCTGCACAGGCTCGCATTTAAATGTGCCGCTACTCTTCCCTGTCTGCTGTGCTAATTAGCACATGTCCAGCTAACTGGTCCTGATGATGCACAGGAAGCTGGGAGAGATTTTCTATAGAATGTGATGGCTTTTTTCCAGCAGTTAAACATTAAAACATTAAATAAGAATAGATGCTTGTAAGAGCAAAACGGAAATATCAGTTAGCCACACAAAATTCTGCTCCGGCCAAAAATAGCCGCTTGGAATATTTAAACAGTAGAATTGGTGAGAGATGACTTGATCCCGTCAGCAGCTTTGTGGGGAAGGAAGCACTGGTGTGCTGAAGCTCAGCCGGCAGTCCGAAACATTCCGCTGTAAGATTCCCAATGACACAGCGGCCGTCCATAATCACTCTCAACGCAGGGAAGTAAACACCCCCGTGACACAGAGGGGAAGCAGAGCCGCTGCTAGCGCTAAAGTCTGGCGGCTACACCCAGACCGGCAGGCTAACGGCTCCTGATATTAGCCTGCCAGTCCTGTCAGGGGAGGCTATAGGATGAAGCTACTGGGCTGGCTCCTGCACTCATGGTCGGACTGGGAACACCCCCCCAGGACAGGGCAGGACATGGGAGCAGGAGCAAGCCTGTTCTGTTCCAGAACCCGTAAGACAAGAGTCCAGGTCTCAAACTGCTGCAGTGGCGGTTTGGAGCCTGTTTAGGACGTTGATATTCATGCTAGCTTGGTTGCATTTGGGTTCCTGAATAAATGATGTCTGATGATGGATGATTATCACTATTTTAATGTTTCATGTCTTCGTGGGGATGTCAAGATGTCCCGTTGGAGACGCGCTGTCCTGTCAGGCTGCACGGGGGCTTTAAACCAGAGAAAAGAGCGAGTGTGCGTGTGGGAGTCGCTCTTCCCATTCTGACCCTAAATCCCTCTCAGTTGGAGCGGCCGGATTTGGATCTTCCCGGAGTTTGATCTGTTTTTTTCCTTCTGCTAATCTGGCCGTCATTGTTTCCCAAAAGATCAATTCATTGAGTAAATCTGTCCGCTGGTAATTCTATTTGGAGTGGGATTAGGTTGGGATGTGAGGGCCCGGTTCTGTCTGCCGAGTGGATCTTTGGATCTGTTCCACTGCTGCTCGCTGAGGCGGCGCATTGATGCCTCCACCTGCTCTGGGAGGAGGAGCAGCTCCTGGGAGGAGGAGCATGTGAGATGGAGCTGCATCTCCTGGGAGGAGCTGCACCTCCTGGGAGGAGGAGCATGTGAGATGGAGCTGCACCTCCTGGGAGGAGGAGCATGTGAGATGGAGCTGCACCTCCTGGGAGGAGGAGCAGTTCAGGTGAGGTGAGGCCAGCTCCTCCCAGGAGATGCTAAGATAACACCATATAGAGCCGCCCCTCATCAGCTGCTGTAGCAGGAGCCACATAGATGTGAGGAGTGTGTGTGTGTGTGTGTGGGGGGGGGGGGGGGGGGGGTGGGGGGGGGGGTAACAGCCTCCTGCCCTCCTCCTCCTGTCAGAAAGTTGAGTGAAGCAACTTTCTGAACGGCGACAGGAACATTTTAAGGGTTCTGACAGGTGGAGAAGCTGCTCTGATGGATGGTGCATCTCGTACGTGCGCCTGCCTGTGCTGACTGTGCACGTGAAGGATCCATTATTCACAACTGTCTCATATTTGAGGTCAGGCCAGCAGAAACTGGCTGCAGCTGAGTTTCCCCGTCAGGTTGTGACTAACTGGGCTGTGAGGAGCTCGGCTTCATCTGGGGAGGAGCCGCCTTCCAAGAGCCAGAGAGGAGACGGTGGCATCAGCTGTTCTGGTGCTGCTCTGCTGCTGCTGCTCTGCTGCTGCTCTGCTGCGGCTGCTGCTAATAATGCTGCTGCTGCTGCTGCTGCTGCTACTGCTAATAATGCTGCTGCTGCTACGGCTAATAATGCTGCGGCTGCTGCTAATAATGCTGCTGCTGCTACGGCTAATAATGCTGCGGCTGCTGCTAATAATGCTGCTGCTGCTGCTACTGCTACTAATAATGCTGCTGCTAATAATGCTGCTGCTGCTACTAATAATGCTGCTGCTGCTACTAATAATGCTGCTGCTGCTGCTAATAATGCTGCTGTTCTGGTGCTGCTCTGCTGCTGCTGCTAATAATAATAATAATAATGCTGCTGCTCTGGTGCTGCTCTGCTGCTGCTAATAATAATAATGCTGCTGCTACTACTGCTAATAATGCTGCTGCTACTGCTGCTGCTGCTACAAATGCTGCTGCTACTCCTGCTGCTGACTGATGCCTGTCAAACACACACGGGCGCAGAAACACAGCAGCGCACGTGTGCTAATGATCTGACTAATACAGTCCGGAGCAGGAAGAAATCAGGCTGCTCCGCTCTTGTGCCTGCGCTCAACAGATTAGAAAGGGGACGCTGCGCCGCTGCCATCCATTATTGAAGCGCTGGTCAGAGTGGTTGGAGGGCACTTCCTGTCTCATGGCGGCTGTCTGTCACTCACTTTTACACATGTTGACAGAGGATGTGATGCGGCTCCGCGCTGATAAATCCGATTCACACGCCCAGTCTGCTTTCCTCTTCCGAAGGCCTGGATGGTCTGACAGGGATGTCACAGAGCATGAATTTAACAGCTTCTGAAATTTGAAGGTCACAGGCACGGTTTCCTTTTAACGGCTGTTTTCAGACAGAAAGAATTCCCGGCTGCCCTGGCATGGACCGCCTGGAAGCACAAATCTAGGCGAAGAACCGGCCCAAGACCATAACCTGCTCCTGTCACATAAATATCCATGAGACCTGGAGCTGAGAGAGGAGGTGGACCCAGAACTCCCTCACCGCTGTGTGTTGAACCGCCACTAACGAGGGTGCGGAGCAGCACGGCAGCCTGGTGAAGTGTTTTAGGAGAGCGGAGCTCAACGTTTAGCTGCCTCTCCGCTGCTCAGGGATCCTGACATGGGCTAACTGACCCGAACACAGGTGCTACGCGCCTGCTGTCGGCTTCGACTTGACCTGACTGTTAATAGAGGAGTGGCCCTGCAGGATCTGGCCCCGCCCCCTGACTCTGCCCCGCCGTGGCCGCGTGTCGCTTCTGTCATGCTTTGATTTGGGAGGCGAGTGACACTCCGAGCTAATCAAGCTAATTAAAGTCTTCCTTAAGCTAAATGTGGGGTTTGATGTGCACATCAAACCCCACATGTCCGGACTGGGATGATGGAGGGATGAGGAGAGGGGGTGGAAAGACGGGCAGATGGAAGAGACATATGGGAGGTGTGATGCAACACGGACGCGGGACACCTCTGGGGAAATATGTGGGCCGCCTTCATGCATGCGTGCAGAGAGCAATCGCCACGCGAGTCCCCGGCGTGTCTGCGGAGCGTGAGCGTGAGCGGGAGCGCCGGCCAGGCGGCACCGCGGCGATTCCCACCGACTCTGTCTCACCGCGGCTCCTCGTCCACCACGGGAAGGAGGAAACGGCTTTTATTCCTCCCGAGAGCAACTCAAACATCTCGGCACAGACGTCAGCATCGGGCGAACATGCTGGACGTGCGCCACCAATCACGCCATCCCAGCGCGTGCGCTCTTTTTGAGTAGGTAAAGCTAATTTAGTTGTTGGCTGCTGTTAGGTGCACGGGGATGTGTCAGGCGCCGCTGGATCCCCCGACGTCGCCCATTAAACCCAGAGGAAAACGGACAGCAGGCGCAGCAGCATCGCCGCCTTTAGCCGGTAAACGCGGACACGCTCGTGCACGTGGCCCTCTCGCTCCCCACAGCGCTCCTAGCTTAGCCCGCTGTGATCCTGGTGCGTTCACCCGCAGCAGATAATGAGCAGCAACGGCACAAAAAGGACTTACGTACATCACAGGGGGACAGGAAATTAAACATGGATTAGGGAGACGCTCCGTCCTCGGGGCTTGATAGCAGAGGCAGATTAAAGCGGGCTGGTAATGATGGAGGTGTTAAGGTTGACTGGGACCTCCGCAGAATAGGAATCAGCTGATGGCGTTTATCGCTCATCTGACATTGGAGTAACATTGAAAACAGGATTAAACTGACGCTAATATTCCCCCCAAATATCAGATTCAGCCCGTAGTGTCTGCGGTGGCGCGTGCCGGCCTGTGGGGGGCGCTGCGGAGGCGATGGGAAATATATATCTCCAATTTTACCCAGGAGGCTGCGGGGGGTCAGAGGGCCCAGCAGGTTGCCACGGCAATATATGACAGGTTTGGCCAATCGGAATGTTGTGGTCAAGGGCCACTCAAACTGTCACCCTCCGGACGGAGGGTCCAGTTCTCTCCAGAACCAGAACCTTGTGTTTGGCTCCTCCCTCTCTCACATTGTTCTCATATTATTTGGGTCCATTTGGTCGTTTTAGAAGCAGATTAAATGGGTCAGTCGTTGTGGTCTGATCTGTCTGTTGGTCTGGATCTTCAGCTGGACCAGGAGGGGAACCCTCACGTCCAGGAACCTTTTTCTCTGGTGATGGGACGGGAACCTGCGCCCTCTTGTCCTGATCTGATCAACTCTGACACAACTGTTGGCTCTGAGCACAGCTGGCGTGCACGAGCGGTGGAGCAGGTCGTGCACGCCAGCTGGTCGTGGGCTTCGAGCAGCTAACTGCCCCTGGGCGTGGGGGGGCTGGGTCCCATATCTGCCTCAGATAATTCAATCAGCGGCTCCGTCCCCGCCAGAGTTCTTCCTGACCCCCCCGTCACACCAGGAGAAACCCAATCCATTCGCCGTCACAAAGCCGTTGTCACACTCGCAGACGCACAATTCAAATTGAATCAGAGCCCCTGCAAATGGATGAAGACGAAGCCTTTGATGTCAGCCGGGCTGGAATCCGCCGCCATTGTTGGAAATGTCAGAGAGCGGCCCACGTTCGCTGGCGCCCGTATTCTGGGCCGTCCAGAGAACCCGGTTCGGCCTGTCCCCCCCCCCCCCCCCAGGGAGCACAGACCCGGCTGTGATAAAGGGGCAGCAGGGGTTCTTCACTGTGGAACCTGCGAGGAACCTGCGAGGAACCTGCGAGGAACCTGTGAGGAACCTGTGTGGAACCTGCGAGGAACCTGCGAGGAACCTGTCCTCTGAAGGAAGCGTTCTGGACCTACTGGACGTGTCTCCCTGCCAGGACAGGAACAGACATTATTACACAGATTAGATCACAAGATCAAAAACATTCTTTTTTCTTCAGTAAACTGACTAAAGTAGATGTTAAGAATTATTATTTTTAATAACAAAAGTCTGTGATTTTTTTAATAATGTTTAAACCTCTTAACGTGGATTTCATTTGCACACATTGGTCCTGATGTGGCGAACAGGCTGGCAAAGCTTCAAACCCAGCTTCAGGTTGACTGGATGATTAAACAGGCAGAAAATGGAACTAGTGAAGTCCAAATAACACTAATGTACTAAAGCAGCGTCCTGGGGGGGGGGGGGGGGGCAGCTCCAGGGACCTTTAACCAGCGCTATGGAAACAAGGGAGGGAGGGGGGGTGATGGAGGGAGGGACAGGACCTGAATATGGAGACGCAGATACAGACGCAGATACAGACGCAGATACAGACGCAGATATAGACACAGATACAGACACAGATGCAGACGCAGATACAGACACAGATACAGATGTAGATACAGACACAGATACAGATACAGACGCAGATGCAGATGCAGATACAGATGCAGATACAGATGCAGACACAGATGCAGACACAGACACAGACGCAGATATAGACGCAGATACAGACGCAGATACAGACGCAGATACAGACGCAGATATAGACGCAGACACAGATGCAGATACAGATGCAGACACAGATGCAGACACAGATGCAGACACAGACGCAGATACAGACGCAGATGCAGACACAGATACAGACGCAGACACAGACGCAGACGCAGATACAGGTGCAGATACAGATACAGACGCAGATACAGATGCAGATACAGACACATATACAGATGCAGACGCAGATACAGGTGCAGATACAGACGCAGATGCAGATACAGACGCAGATACAGATGCAGACGCAGATACAGGTGCAGATACAGACGCAGATGCAGATACAGACGCAGATACAGATGCAGATACAGACGCAGATACAGATGCAGATGCAGACACAGATACAGATGCAGACGCAGATACAGATACAGATGCAGATGCAGATACAGACGCAGATGCAGATACAGACGCAGATACAGATGTAGATACAGACGCAGATACAGATGCATACGCAGACGCAGATACAGATGCAGACGCAGATACAGGTGCAGATACAGACGCAGATGCAGATACAGATGCAGATACAGACGCAGATACAGGTACAGATGCAGATACAGACGCAGATGCAGATACAGATGCAGACACAGATGCAGTTACAGATGCAGACGCAGATACAGATGCAGATGCAGATACAGATGCAGACGCAGATGCAGATACAGATGCAGATACAGACTCAGATACAGACGCAGATGCAGGCGCAGATACAGATGCAGACGCAGATACAGACGCAGATACAGATGCACAGATGCAGACACAGATACAGACACAGATGCACAGATACAGACACAGATGCACAGATGCAGACACAGATGCACAGATACAGACGCAGATACAGATACAGATGTAGATACAGACGCAGATACAGATGGATACGCAGATGCAGATACAGACGCAGATATAGATGCAGATGCAGATACAGACGCAGATACAGACGCAGATGCAGACGCAGATACGGACGCAGATACAGATGCAGACGCAGATACAGGCGCAGATACAGATGCATATGCAGATACAGATGCAGACGCAGATGCAGATGCAGACGCAGATACAGATACAGATGCAGATACAGATGCAGATACAGACGCAGATGCAGATACAGACGCAGATACAGATGTAGATACAGACGCAGATACAGATGCATACGCAGACGCAGATACAGATGCAGACGCAGATACAGGTGCAGATACAGACGCAGATGCAGATGCAGATACAGATGCAGATACAGACACAGATACAGGTACAGATGCAGATACAGACGCAGATACAGATGCAGACACAGATGCAGTTACAGATGCAGAAGCAGATACAGATGCAGACGCAGATGCAGATACAGATGCAGAAGCAGATGCAGATACAGATGCAGATACAGACTCAGATACAGATGCAGATGCAGGCGCAGATACAGATGCAGACGCAGATACAGACGCAGATACAGATGCACAGATGCAGACACAGATACAGACACAGATGCACAGATACAGACACAGATGCACAGATGCAGACACAGATGCACAGATACAGACACAGATACAGACATAGATACAGACGCAGATACAGATACAGATGTAGATACAGACACAGATACAGATGGATACGCAGATACAGACGCAGATGCAGATACAGACGCAGATATAGATGCAGATGCAGATACAGACGCAGATGCAGACGCAGATACGGACGCAGATACAGATGCAGACGCAGATACAGGCGCAGATACAGATGCATATGCAGATACAGACGCAGATACAGATGCAGATACAGACGCAGATACAGACGCAGATACAGATGCAGACTCAGATACAGACGCAGATGCAGGCGCAGATACAGATGCAGATACAGATGCAGATACAGACGCAGATACAGACGCAGATACAGACGCAGATACAGACGCAGATACCGATGCAGACACAGATGCACAGATACAGACACAGATGCACAGATGCAGACACAGATACAGACACAGATGCACAGATGCAGACACAGATGCAGACACAGATGCAGACACAGATGCACAGATGCAGACACAGATACAGACACAGATACAGACGCAGATACAGATACAGACACAGATGCACAGATGCAGACACAGATGCACAGATGCAGACACAGATACAGACGCAGATACAGACGCAGATACAGACGCAGATACAGACGCAGACGCAGATGCAGACGCAGATACAGACGCAGATACAGACTCAGATACAGACGCAGATGCAGGCGTAGATACAGACGCAGATACAGATGCAGATACAGACGCAGATACAGACGCAGATACAGATGCAGATACAGACGCAGATACAGATGCAGACACAGATGCACAGATGCAGACACAGATGCACAGATGCAGACACAGATACAGATGCACAGATACAGACACAGATGCACAGATGCAGACACAGATACAGACACAGATGCACAGATACAGACACAGATGTACAGATGCAGACACAGATACAGACACAGATGCACAGATGCAGACACAGATGCACAGATGCAGACACAGATACAGACACAGATGCACAGACACAGATGCAGATGCAGACACAGATGCACAGATGCACAGATACAGACACAGATGCAGATACAGACAGAGATGCAGACACAGATGCACAGATACAGATGCATATACAGATACAGACGCAGACACAGATGCACAGATGCAGACACAGATGCAGACACAGATGCACAGATGCAGACACAGATACAGACACAGATGCAGACACAGATGCACAGACGCAGACACAGATGCACAGATGCAGACACAGATGCACAGATGCAGACACAGATGCAGACACAGATGCACAGATGCAGACACAGATACAGACACAGATGCAGACACAGATGCACAGATACAGACACAGATGCAGGAGCCTGTCCTGTAAAGATGGCCCGTTTGGCCGTGGTTGGGGGTCAGGGTGGAGGAGGTGCTGCAGTAGATCTCCCAGGGTTCCGTCAGGTGCTCACTGATGATTTGTTAGGTCCCTCCGGACTCGTCGCCCATGATGCTTCACTCTGGCAGCGCCCATTAAAGGCAGCTCTCTTTATGGGCCATCATGATTGATTTCCTGAAGAGCTTCACTGCCCTTCTTTAACTAAGAGCATTTCTGGACCTAAATATGCGTCCTTCCCTCTTTGGTCGTTCAACAACCTTGTTCTCACGTGGAGAGAAAACCCTGTTGTGATTGGCTGAAATGCCCCAGGTCGTGACCTCTGTCAGGAACCAGAGGGTTCAGGACCAAGAGACACTTTAAGAGCACATCGGGCTCCTTGTTCTTTGAAAAACAGGTCGCTTGCTCCCTTCTTCCTCCTTCCTTACTGAGTTGATATCTGGAGATGTTCTCAGTGGGACACAGATAAGAGAAGAGCTTATGGCCTTTAAAGAGAAGAAGCTGATGTTGATTAGAGGAGGCTCTTCGGCCCAGCAGAAGCTTCCTCACCTCCTGAGGCCTGGCTGGATGTGTGCTTTCAACACAGGTGATCAACATGTACGAAACAATGCAATTCAATGAAATTTCAAGCTGCTCATGTCGTCCACCAGTGAGATGTTGTGACGTTCCCTCAAAATGCCACAGAATAAATTTGGCTTCTGCCACGTTACAGAACCATCAGAGGGGGCAACAACGCACACGTGAGGCCGGTGGAAGCGGAGACATCAAGGTGGTTTAAGTCAGCGTTAAAGGTTGATGCAAACCTCTGAGGAGGGAGGTTGTGTGAGGAGACAGGAGCTGCCGCCTCCGCTGCTGCTGGGCTTCAACACTGGTCCTGTGTGTAGAAGTCAGCATCATCTCCTTCATACAGCTGCTGAGCGAATCCTGATCATGGAGGCTTGGAGAAGATGAATTAGGAGGAGTGCAGTTGCTGCTTCTCATGCAGATGCTGAACCAAAGTGTCCGTGTTTGGCCAAAGGCTGCAGCTCTGGGGACGCCTGTAGTTCTCATAATACATGCAGGCTCTTGCAGGGCTCCTCCAGGCAGAGCAGCTCTTTCCTGAGGAGAGCCCAGTCAGGGTTGACTGATGACTGCAGAAGCTTTCATTGGGTTCTTCACCGTGACAACAACAACATGTGCATCACCTGTATTACAGCCTCATTCTACCGGTCTCCTAAAAACCCTCCAGCAGCTCCTCTCATGATGAAGAGCTGTCTCTTTTCTTTTTTCTCTGATCTCCATGAGCTCTTGAGGTGTCCTCAGGAGCTGAAACCTGCTGACGGTTCTACACCCAAGGTGGGTCGAGCCGGACAGCCTCTGCTAGACTTGAGGACTCGACCCAGATCACCTCCAACGCCTATTAAAGCCGCTCCTGACATCCTGTGGTGGATCGGCTTGGAAAAAGGTCCCATGGAGAGATGTATGGGCGATCATCTCAGCTGCAGCGTCCCAGGAATGTCAAAATGAACCAATGCGGGGAAGCTCATTTTCACCTGCGGCTCCTTAGAGGAGTTTAAAGCAGCGGAGCACATTAAAGGAGTGAGATGAGATGAAGGTGCTGCCAGCGCTGATGCGCCGCTGACGTTGATGCGGCCGAGCTGAGCGAGTGATGCTGACAGAACGCGGAGAGGCAGGTGATGCGAGGAGGGGGGAGTGGAGGCGCTGGTGTCGCAGGTGTGTGGAGGCACGCCTGCGGATCAGCAGACAGCCACAGACAGATGGGCCAAACGCTAAACGTGCCGCCGCACCAGCCAGAGAGACTAAGGAGAAGTGGGACTCAATAGGCTCCTATATCCAGGGATAATAGAGCTGCCACACTGTTTTGACACAGGAACATTGATCCTGCCTTTAATTGCTCCAGGCTGAGTTGTAGTCTGAGAATATTAAATGTGATGTGTTGCTGCAGCGGAACACGCTGATTACACCCTGATATGTGCTCACGTGCTGTCAGCGCCAATAATGCCCTCACCGATCGGGCCCACCTCCCAACAATTATGCTGATTGTTTAGGCAAAATAACTCACACACACACAATTGCGCCTCTGCCGATTCTTTTATTGAGCTAAACTAACGATTGCGGCGGCGACGGCGCCCGCTCTCCTCCTCACCACCAGGCTCGCTCACTCAGACGACCCACATGTGCGGCGCTGGTGGAGGATCAGAGCGGCTGTTGTTGGAGTGGCTCCAGATTTGGGAGAACGTTCCGAGAGCGATGGTCCTCGTTCCTGGTGAAGCACCACTCTGGGGCCACTCACACGATCTAAGAGGCACCAAGCTTCTGGCCAGGTGTAGGAGCCTTTATGGAACCTTTATGGAGCCTTTATGGAACCTTTATGGAACCTTTATGGGACCTTTATGCTGATTAGGGCCAATCATCAAATGGGCAAACTGAAAAGGTCACGAGCGAATGAAAGTGAAGGTCAGCCGAGGGTCAGTCGGTCACCTCAAACATGCACCGTTGGATCCGTGGTGCTGGATCAGACAGAGATCACAGGATCTGATGGATCACAGCAGCAACGGCTGCATACAATATAGAACCATGAGTATGGAGGGAGGGAGGGAGGGGAGGGAGGGATGGATGGATGGGTGGATGGATGGATGGATGGTGGATGGATGGGTGGGTGGATGGATGGATGGGTGGATGGATGGATGGATGGATGGATGGATGGATGGATGGATGGATGGATGGATGGATGGATGGATGGATGGATGGATGGGTGGATGGATGGGTGGATGGATGGGTGGATGGATGACGGATGGATGGAGGCAGGATGGAGGGATGGATGGATGGATGGATGGGTGGATGGATGGGTGGATGGGTGGATGGATGGGTGGATGGATGGGTGGATGGATGGATGGATGGATGGATGGATGGATGGATGGATGGATGGATGGATGGATGGGTGGATGGATGGGTGGATGGATGACGGATGGATGGAGGCAGGATGGAGGGATGGATGGATGGATGGATGGATGGATGGGTGGATGGGTGGATGGATGGGTGGATGGATGGGTGGATGGATGGATGGATGGATGGATGGATGGATGGATGGATGGATGGGTGGATGGATGGGTGGATGGATGACGGATGGATGGAGGCAGGATGGAGGGATGGATGGATGGAGGCAGGATAGATGGATAGATGGATGGATGATGGATGGATGGAGGCAGGATAGATGGATGGATGACCCTCTGTGGTGTTCATCATCATGCTGATTCTTCTCTCCTCCAGGGAGCTGATGATCTCCTCCTCCCCCTCCTCCCCCTCCTCCTCCCCCTCCTCCCCCTCCTCCTCCCCCTCCCTTCCTCTTTCTTTTCTTCTCCCTGTTAAAGTAATTTAAATACACACTTCAGTCCTAAATGATCCCATTTTCCTTTTGATTAGCGTTCTCAGCCCTTTCATGTCACCACTCTGTCTGGGACAATGAAACAGTGCCGAGAGTGTCGGAGGAGTGTGTGTGTGTGTGTGTGTGTGTGTGTGTGTGTGTGTGTGTGTGTTTGGGGGGGCACGCTGCAGCAGCAGCTGGGCTGACAATCAGACAGTTTTCCATCGTCCACTTGAGGTGATGAAACGGAGGCTCAGGGCCTGAAATGACACAGGCGGAATGCTTCAGGGAGGCAGGACGAGCAGAGGAGACGCCACATCGTAAATGAGACAGTCGTCCTGCTCGTGAGCATGGGGACAAAGCTGAGGGCAAAGCTGAGGGACAAAGCTGAGGGACAAAGCTGAGGGACAAAGCTGAGGGGCAAAGCTGAGGGACAAAGCTGAGGGACAAAGCTGAGGGGCAAAGCTGAGGGACAAAGCTGAGGGACAAAGCTGAGGGACAAAGCTGAGGGACAAAGCTGAGGGCAAAGCTGAGGGACAAAGCTGAGGGACAAAGCTGAGGGCAAAGCTGAGGGACAAAGCTGAGGGCAAAGCTGAGGGACAAAGCTGAGGGACAAAGCTGAGGGACAAAGCCAGCAGGGGGAGAGGGGCTGGGACGTATCACTGGGATGTATGGGAGGAAATAGCTCCAGTAAAAACATATAGCTGGAATAACAGTGCTGCTGAGCATCAGGCTAAATGACACTCTCTGTGATCACAGACTGTGTGTGCGTGCGTGTGTGTGTGTGTGTGTGTGTGTGCGTGTGTGTGTGTGTGTGTGTGTGTGAGACTGCTCCAATACTCTCAGGTGGAAGCAGACAGAAAAGCACTTTGGGTGAGTAAAGAAAGTCATTTCAGGCTGTCAGTCAACGAGGATCACTAAAATCTGCTCTGCGGATGAACGTATCAATCACAAGGAGTGCAGCTGCATGTGTGCTGCTCTGCCTCCACATTAGCTCCAAACCATGGATCAGGCTGCTCTTCAGGGTTCTGGCCTCTATTAAACCTGTCAGCGTTCAACTGGTGAGCCCCCACCTGTAGAAAGGGTCCTCAGCGGTGTGGTCAGGAGGTTCCAGGCAGCGTCGTTCACCTCAGACTGAAGCCATCAGAGATTCAGAGCAGCATTCAGAGCAGCACGCTGTGGCCAGTGATGAGAAGGACAACCCCGTGTGGAGGCCAGTGGCATTCTGGGTAATATTCATTCAGGTTTTCGAACATGTGAGCGGCTCATCCTTTAGCGTCTGTGCACCGTTTTAGCCTCGGTTGGTTATCCCTACAGAAATGATCCTGACTCAGGAACAGAACTTAAGAAGACAGAGTAAAGGAGCTTAGATCGGACGCCGCTCTGCTCAACGTGACACGTCCCAGATCATCATCAGCAGAGCAGATAAGGAATAAAACAGCCAGGGTTAGTTGGGCCAGAAGAATGAGCAGAGCGCCTCACAGACGGGGCCTTCATGCTGCTGTGAGTAACAAGCAACCAGAGAGCTGCTGGTGCAGAGCAGCACATCAAACATGACAATGCTGCAGCAGACCAGGAAACAGCAGCTCCTCCTGTTGCTGCTGTGCTGCTGCTCTGGTGCTGCTGTGCCGCTGCTCTGCTGCTGCAGCTGTGCTGCTGCTGCTGCTCTGCTGCTGCTGCTGCTCTGCTGCTGCTGCTCCTGCTCTGTTGCTGCTGCTGCAGCTGTGCTGCTGTGCCGCTGCGCTGCTGCTGCTATGCCGCTGCGCCGCTGGCGAGAACAGAGAACAGGAGCTCAGGCTGCTCGCAGCAGATCCCTTCAGTGAATTGATGAAGACACTAATGTGGGCCCATGAAACCTTTCAGGAATTAGTCTCCGTATGGAAGCGGCGTCCGTTCCGGAGCAGCACGGTGTAATTGGACTCCACAGACAGGCCCGCGTCAGGCTGATGGGCGGCGGCAGGATTTATGCCGGGGGGCCGTAAAGGATCACCCCTTACGATAGCGGGCTGAAGGAGTCCCTGCAGTGATGAATGCAAATATCGGGCCCGTGCACGTTTAACGAGGCGATAGAAGCCTGACGGACTTTATCGGAGGAGTTCATCCTTGCATGAAGAATCAAGCTCAGTTTCAGCACAATCAGTTTAAAGGACTGTGACATCTAAGAGCTCTTCCCCCTCATGTGCTTCCACTGCTCTCTTTTAACTTTGGCAAATTTGCTGATAACTATTTCATTACCTTCTCAAGTCGCTGCCACACTTCAAAGCTGATTCACTGCAAAGCCCCCCCCCAACTTTTTATCAGCTTAAAGAGGCCTGTGCTGATAGAATCAGAGCAGCGCAGCAGCGCGGCCTCTCCGTGAAGCAGCGCAGCCTCTCCGTGAAGCAGCGCAGCAGCGCAGCCTCTCTGTGAAGCAGCGCGGCCTCTCCGTGAAGCAGCGCGGCCTCTCCGTGAAGCAGCCCAGCCTCTCCGTGAAGCAGCGCAGCAGCGCAGCCTCTCCGTGAAGCAGCGCAGCAGCACGGCTTCTCTGTGAAGCAGCGCAGCCTCTCCGTGAAGCAGCGCAGCCTCTCTGTGAAGCAGCGCAGCAGCACGGCTTCTCTGTGAAGCAGCGCAGCCTCTCCGTGAAGCAGCGCAGCCTCTCCGTGAAGCAGCGCAGCAGCGCAGCCTCTCCGTGAAGCAGCGCAGCCTCTCTGTGAAGCAGCGCAGCAGCACGGCTTCTCTGTGAAGCAGCGCAGCCTCTCCGTGAAGCAGCGCAGCCTCTCCGTGAAGCAGCGCAGCAGCACGGCTTCTCTGTGAAGCAGCGCAGCAGCGCAGCCTCTCCGTGAAGCAGCGCAGCAGCACGGCTTCTCTGTGAAGCAGCGCAGCAGCGCAGCCTCTCCGTGAAGCAGCGCAGCAGCGCGGCCTCTCCGTGAAGCAGCGCAGCCTCTCCGTGAAGCAGCGCAGCAGCGCGGCCTCTCCGTGAAGCAGCGCAGCCTCTCCGTGAAGCAGCGCAGCAGCACGGCTTCTCTGTGAAGCAGCGCAGCAGCGCAGCCTCTCCGTGAAGCAGCGCAGCAGCACGGCTTCTCTGTGAAGCAGCGCAGCAGCGCAGCCTCTCCGTGAAGCAGCGCAGCAGCGCGGCCTCTCCGTGAAGCAGCGCAGCCTCTCCGTGAAGCAGCGCAGCAGCGCGGCCTCTCCGTGAAGCAGCGCAGCCTCTCCGTGAAGCAGCGCAGCAGCGCGGCCTCTCCGTGAAGCAGCGCAGCCTCTCCGTGAAGCAGCGCAGCAGCGCGGCCTCTCCGTGAAGCAGCGCAGCCTCTCCGTGAAGCAGCGCAGCCTCTCCGTGAAGCAGCGCAGCCTCTCCGTGAAGCAGTGCAGCAGCGCGGCCTCTCCGGCCCCCCCCAGGTATCGATATCTGATCATCTTGCAGTCTTAATCTCGATGAACGTGCATCTCTCCTCAATCCTAATCAGATGGGTTCAGGCAGCAGAAGCACCTGAGCGTATGAATAATGCAGGAGCCAGATGACACCTTACGTTGTTATTATTCTGAAGAAGTCATAGCTGTCTGATAATTACGCTCATTATTTAACATAGCTGGCTGGATCATGGGACATGATTTAATTGCAGCTCTCGCATCAAATGAAAGGATTTCCCTGGATTTGTCATTTTTCCCTCTGTTGTTATCGGCCAGCTGCAGTTTCAGGTTTTATCATTTATCATTTCCTCACTTTAAAACAAGTTCCAGCCATTGAGGACGTAATGACTCGGGTAAATATCAGCTCGTCACAGCCGATCCCTCGGTCTTTGACACGCGTCTTTCATGGGAGCTCGTCCTCTTTCAGGAGATCGGGTCATCACTGTTGAGCTGAAACACTTGGAGCTTTAGGAGCTTCAGAAGATGAAATGGCGTCTTCTCTGAGTGGACGGACAGACCTCTGTCCATGAGGACAAGAGACACGCCCACGCAACCTGGACAGGGCCCATCGGTGAGATGAGGCGTGAGGTACCAGCAGGGCCCACTGGTGCGCTGGTGCTGGGAGAACGGGGGCGATGGCTCCTTTAGAACACCAGCAGGACGGTTTCAGACAAAGAGACGTCCCATTTCATTTGGAGCCTCTGTGTTTCCGCCTGGACGTGTTTTCTTGCAAGCGAGGACAATTTGTCATCAAGGCCAAGTTGTGAAGGCGTCTAACGAACTTTCTCTTCCGTCTGATCCGACTCGCCTGTGTGGTTCTGCCGTTTGAAAGGCTCGTTTCAAGTGCTGCTCCTATTAATGCACCACCGAGGGTCTGGTCTCAGCAGCGTCTGTGGGCCTTTGAACAGAGACCATCCTAGCGGGGCACGCCGCCCGGCTTTGAATCTTTGGTGGGAACTCGTTAGGAGTCTCGCCCCTGCACCTCCGCTTGCTTGGAACATCAGCGCTGAGTGGGGCCGGGAGAGTTTTCTTTGCTTTATTGTGCACGTGTCTAAAAGGAGGATGAAAAGTGATTGGAGTCAGCGGCGCTGCCACGAACAGGAAGAGCGGTTAAGACTAGAGGAAGAGGGGAGGTTCTCCTTCTGGGCACTCCTAACGCCACGGAGTCGGCTCTCATTAGGAAGAGCTCCCCCCCACACACACACAATAACCAGGTGACCTCCGAGTCTCCTGCCAGCCCCCACCAGGCGTGGCGTCGCCTTCTCTCTTGGCTCCGCCCCCTGCCCATATCCAGCTGTGTCACAGGAGTATTTTGGGCTCTTTGACGTGAAACCTGCCAAATCAGTGGCAGTTCCTGGCCGCCGGCACGCTTGTTCCCATCTATTGAGAGCAGCTTTGGCTTGATGAGACAGAACCAAAGCAGGTGATTTAATGTAACAGCTTAATTACGGAGCACTCTCAGTGAAAGCCTTGTGTCCATCACCTCCACAAGGTGTTTGGACCCCTAAACTCACCCTGTCAGCACACAACTGAGGAAATTATTTTCCATGGAGAGCAAACCAAAGGACTGAAGTCTTCCTTTTAATCATAAAGTGTCCAACAAAGACTTGGGAGATCAAAACTCCTCTTGTTCACGCTCAATTCTCCCATAAATCTCATTCAAAGGTCACAGCAGGCCCAGGAGAACATCATGCATTTCAATCTTTTAGTCATTTTCTTATTTAATTTATTGAGGAAACAATATGTATGTTCATGATGATGACTGACCCGTGTCTTCCTGTAACAACAACAACAACAACAACAACAACAATAAC
>NW_021821632.1:540888-545888 GCF_901000725.2 Takifugu rubripes | reverse complement strand
GTGTTTGGTTCCTCCTGCAGGGGGCGAGGAGGAGTCGATGAGCACCAGCTGGTGCTGCAGGCAGGCGCACCTGCCGGCGATCTCCATCAGGCCGCCTCTTTAAGGAGGGAGCGCCTCGGCCAGCGTCGGAGTGTTTTGGCCTCTTGTCTTTGGTGGCGTCCCTGCTCGTTTGAGGTCTTCATGCCGTCCTGCTGGACTTGTGCAACGAGCAGAACCCGACTCCGTGCTGGAGCTCTCTGTGAAGCCCAGAAGTTTGAACTGGTGCTTCCCTGCAGTCCAGGAGCACCGCCGTTTTTGTGTTGGTTAAATAAAACTTAGTTTGGACTTTTTATCACTGGGTTCTCGCCTGCTTCCGGGTCCGGTTAAAACCCAAACCTGAACATAGAGGTTCACAAATGGGTGCGTGACCCTCCAACAACTGGATTTATTCTGAATGCATTTGAACCGAACCAGAGTGACCTTCATGATCTCCTGTTCCTCAGAATTAAGCTCCCAAAGTCATCAGCGGTATCAGTCATGGGGCCTTGGCTGCCCGACCAGGACGGGGGTGGAACCCTTTGGCCCCAATTTGTGACTTCTGCTGCTAAAGACAGACTGAGATAGCGGAATTCTCAGCCTCCAAACCTTCCCAGATCCAGCCAAGACCCGGAACAGGAAGCCAGAAGACTGAAGCTGCTGAGGGTGGATCTAATTATGATATAAGCACTCTCCATCTGAGCAGACAGGAGCTTCCAAAATGAGGAGAAAGGTCTTTAAAAATGGAATTTCTTCTTGATAACTAACTTGGAAGATGGTGCTGACAGTCCAGCCTCACCTTTGGAGGGTGTGTTGGCAGCTGGTTCTGTCCAGATGAGATCACGTTTCTTTGTTCTGTCTGCGGTTCTCTGGAGAACGGAGACCACGGTCAGTTGGCATCATCAAGCAGTTTGATGACATCGTCATTAATTTAGACTCAATTAAATCTGCCCATTTAAGAACGTTCGTCAGTGTCACCTGACGTAAAAAGGAATGATTGTTGCCATGGTGACCACCGGGGGTTGGGGGTCCACGTGGCTTCCGTCCAGGATCTCCAGGACATGGTGCTGCGTCCTCAGCACAGTCCACAGTCCAGAGATGGAGGAGAGCCCAGCAGGGCATCACTCATGACATCACTTCCTGTCTACAACTGGATCGTTTCCAGTTTGGGTGGAGAGTTCAGCCTGGATGAGGGATGGAAGGACCCCCCCTCCCCACTGCTAACTTACTCATCAGTGGCTCAGGTTGATGGTGTTTGTGAGTAACTGGAGGATTTTAATTAAAACTACTTGGAAATGAAAAGCCATTTTATTCGCCTCATAGGGGACAATGAATGTTAAGGAGCAATCAAGGCGTGTAGCGGCCCCCTTCTGGGTCTCCGTGTCTTGCTGGTGTGTGAGCACCACGGAGGAGGTGGAGCCAAGCTGTGTCACCACAACGTTCCTCAGGTGGCTCGTGAAAGCCGCTCTCCACACACTCTGACGAGGGGGCTGTGATGGATGACGGCAAATGCTGCAGCCGAATCCGATGGAGGTCAATTATTTCTGCTTCATCACGGCACAAAGGCAGCGGCCGAGTGTGTGAGCGGAGCGGAGATGGAGGAGTCACGTGAGACGGCGAGATGGCTCCTAATTCTTCTCATTAATCATGTGTCTGCTGGAACATCCTGGAAAGAGACACACCCGGCTCCTCGGAGCTAATTAAGCACCGGGGGGGGGGGCAATGCTCACAACTGGCCGTCTCGTCCTTCTGCCAGCGGGAGGAAAACTTACTTCACTCAAGCCTCCTCTGCTGCAGGAAGTCAACTTTTCGCTCTGTTTTCTTTTATGTCTGGGCAAACATCCACTTTGAAGCCAATGTGGGATAATTAGATGACAGCCGTCATAAATAAATTACCGCGCAGGCTGTCGACTGAAGGCTCAGCTCTCAGTCCTGGAACGTGCTGACTGGTGCCTGCGTCATGGGTGCTCAGCAGCTGCAGAAACCAAGCCTTTGATTGAGGGTCGACGTGAGCTTAGCTTTGCTTTTAGCCAAACTACAATTAAGACCAGAGGAACGTCAACGTTCCTGAACGTTCCTCCAGCTCCAATCTTAACCAGTCTGGTGCTCCTTGAGCGACGTGGTGCTGCCCTCTTCATTGGTGGCAGCATCTGGAAACCATCTGCAGCCTCTCGAGGGGTTCAGGGTCAGCCTGAAAGATTTATCTGCACCGGCGGATTGAGGAGATGCTTTTGGAGTCGGAGTCATGTAATTTTCACGAGTCACATCTCCCTGCATGAAACATCACTTTTCTAAACCCCCCTTTCTCTCCGCTGCTTTTCTTGTTCACAGATGGAGATGATATCGGAACCTGATCCAGATGACGAGGGGACAAAAATAAGTGTAAGTTGAAAGCTGCCGTCCCGGCGCCGCTCGCGTTCCTTTCCAGCAGAAGACAACGGCAGCTGATTTCCCTGAATCACACTTTCAGGGAGAGAAAGGGGATAATCAGGGAAATCAGCGGCGGTGTATTATTAGAGCCAAAGTGCTTCCCTTCCTGCTCCAGAACGACTGCGCCCCCTTTCATCCCCGTTCTGCCGCTCCGCGTGTGTTTCCAGCCTCCCTGCCAGTCCAGCCGTGGCAGCGTGAGGAACAGAAATGCCACAACATGGAAGGTAATTGGCAGCTCTGAAGGCAGCATCGTTATTACCCAATGGAAGTTCAACCTAAACAATACGGCAGATGTTGTGTGAACACAGCTGGATCATCAAAGCTTCAGTGAATGCAGCTGCCTCTTTCTACCCAGCTAGCTTATTTGGTTCCATCCAAATCTCACAGTTTAAAGCCACCTGGAGCCGCAAGAGCTGGGACGTTGAGTTGGAAGAGACCAGTGAAGCACCTGGATGGATGCTGACAGTTCCCTGTAAAACGCTGACTCGGACTGATCAGAGCACGGTGGGGACCTGCCCTCACATGGTCCTCCTCACATGGTCCTCCTCACATGGTCCTCACATGGTCCTCCCCACATGGTCCTCCTCACATGGTCCTCACATGGTCCTCCTCACATGGTCCTCCTCACATGGTCCTCCTCACATGGTCCTCCTCACATAGTCCTCACATGGTCCTCCTCACATGGTCCTCCTCACATGGTCCTCCTCACATATTCCTCCTCACATGGTCCTCCTCACATGGTCCTCCTCACATGGTCCTCCTCACATGGTCCTCCTCACATGGTCCTCCTCACATATTCCTCCTCACATGGTCCTCCTCACATGTTCCTCACATGGTCCTCCTCACATGGTCCTCCTCACATGGTCCTCCTCACATATTCCTCCTCACATGGTCCTCCTCACATGGTCCTCCTCACATGGTCCTCCTCACATGGTCCTCCTCACATGGTCCTCACATGGTCCTCCCCACATGGTCCTCCTCACATGGTCCTCCTCACATGGTCCTCACATGGTCCTCCTCACATGGTCCTCCCCACATGGTCCTCACATGGTCCTCCCCACATGGTCCTCCTCACATGGTCCTCACATGGTCCTCCTCACATGGTCCTCCCCACATGGTCCTCACATGGTCCTCCCCACATGGTCCTCCTCACATATTCCTCCTCACATGGTCCTCCTCACATATTCCTCCTCACATGGTCCTCCCCACATGGTCCTCCCCACATGGTCCTCCTCACATGGTCCTCACATGGTCCTCCTCACATGGTCCTCCCCACATGGTCCTCACATGGTCCTCCCCACATGGTCCTCCTCACATGGTCCTCCTCACATGGTCCTCACATGGTCCTCCCACATGGTCCTCCTCACATGGTCCTCCTCACATGGTCCTCACATGGTCCTCCCCACATGGTCCTCCTCACATGGTCCTCCTCACATGGTCCTCACATGGTCCTCCTCACATGGTCCTCCTCACATGGTCCTCCTCACATGGTCCTCACATGGTCCTCCTCACATGGTCCTCCTCACATGGTCCTCACATGGTCCTCCTCACATGGTCCTCCTCACATATTCCTCCTCACATGGTCCTCCTCACATATTCCTCCTCACATGGTCCTCCCCACATGGTCCTCACATGGTCCTCCCCACATGGTCCTCCTCACATGGTCCTCCTCACATGGTCCTCACATGGTCCTCCTCACATGGTCCTCCTCACATGGTCCTCCTCACATGGTCCTCCTCACATGGTCCTCACATGGTCCTCCCCACATGGTCCTCCTCACATGGTCCTCCTCACATGGTCCTCACATGGTCCTCCCCACATGGTCCTCCTCACATGGTCCTCCTCACATGGTCCTCACATGGTCCTCCTCACATGGTCCTCCTCACATAGTCCTCACATGGTCCTCCTCACATGCTCCTCCTCACATCTTTCTCCTCACATGTTCCTCACATGTTCCTCCTCACATCTTTCTCCTCACATGTTCCTCCTCACATCTTTCTCCTCACATCTTTCTCCTCACATCTTTCTCCTCACATGTTCCTCCTCACATGTTCCTCCTCACATCTTTCTCCTCACATGTTCCTCACATGTTCCTCACATTTTCCTCCTCACATCTTTCTCCTCACATCTTTCTCCTCACATGTTCCTCCTCACTTGTTCCTCCTCACATCTTTCTCCTCACATGTTCCTCACATGTTCCTCACATGTTCCTCCTCACATCTTTCTCCTCACATCTTTCTCCTCACATGTTCCTCCTCACATCTTTCTCCTCACATCTTTCTCCTCACATCTTTCTCCTGACATGTTCCTCCTCACATGTTCCTCCTCACATGTTCCTCCTCACATGGTCCTCCTCACATGCTCCTCCTCACATCTTTCTCCTCACATGTTCCTCCTCACATGTTCCTCACATGTTCCTCACATGTTCCTCCTCCCATCTTTCTCCTCACATGTTCCTCACATGTTCCTCACATGTTCCTCCTCCCATCTTTCTCCTCACATGTTCCTCCTCACATGTTCCTCACATGTTCCATGGGTTCTGTGTCTTTGTTCCC
>NW_021821632.1:520888-533388 GCF_901000725.2 Takifugu rubripes | reverse complement strand
ACACACGCACACACACACACACACACACACAGACACACACACACACACACCCTGGAGTGTGGTTAGGAACCATTTATTGTGTACTCAGTTGTAGAGAAGAGCAGCAGAGTCACGCTCCAGTTGGTGGTTGGAACAGTCAGAACGTGGGTCACCTGAGTCTCAGCCCCCCCCCCCCCCCCCCCCCCCCCCCCCCCGTAGGTCAGGGGCCAGACAAGGCCACTGAAGTCCCAGGTGTGTTCGGGCTGAGCTGGTTCCTGGGGCCAGGGACCAGGGACCAGGGCTGGCAGGCTCCTGATCCTGATTAACTATCCCGTCAGCCTTGAATAGTCCTGCTCTACTGAACAAGGGGCTCCTGTCTGTGGAGGAGCAGCTGATCTTTGTGGGACCTCCATCTGCTGCTGGATGAGACGCTCCCGTGACTCCGCCGACTCTTCTCGCTCGTGCAGCCATGCCTGGAGTGCAGCAGCCAGCGAAGCCATGAGAGAGAACGGTCCATTTGCTGCACAAACGTCTCAATCATCGACAACATTAACATCTCAAAACACGACTCGCTCTCATCTTTTCGTCCTAATGCGACATTTCACACGTTTAAAGTGAGAGGAGCTGCGCGCCAGGAAGAGCCTCTCACGAGTTCAGCGCCACCAAAGCCCTGACGGGGCTTCAGAAGCAGCTCCTGCATGCTGGCAGTGACCCGAAGGCAGAACTCACTGCTGAGGTGGATCCGTCTCACGTCTTTATTGGGAGGCATGGCAACCGTTAGGAGCCAGGAGAGGAGCTCCACAGCCTCCGCCGACCCGCAGCTGCGTTTAGCTTGCTGAGCTCGCCGTGTCGCGCAGGAAAATCCTTTGACGGTTGGTTTCCTGCAAACTACAGAAGCTTCGGCTCCGCTTCTGTGTGGAAAAACATTCCGGGGTGAGTCTGTCTGCCAGAACCCGGAATAACGAGTGTTTGAATGTGGCTCCGCCAGGAGAAGAGGAAGCCGCATCTGAAGGTATCAGAGAGTTTTTAGTTTGGGCTGTTTTACGAGGCAACGCAGCACAGTTAGCTGCTAGCTTTAGCCTGTGGCTCCCCTGTGGGCTCTGCAGAATCAGACCTTCTGATGGATGATGGTTCCCAGGTTAGAGCCTGAAGTGTCCTGATGTGGCTCCACGGAGGGAACGGTTCCTTTGCTCCAGCTAACATATTAGCACCAACATCAGTTAGCTGCTAGCTTTAGCCTGTGGCTCCCCTGTGGGCTCTGCAGAATCAGACCTTCTGATGGATGATGGTTCCCAGGTTAGAGCCTGAAGTGTCCTGATGTGGCTCCACGGAGGGAACGGTTCCTTTGCTCCAGCTAACATATTAGCACCAACATCAGTTAGCTGCTAGCTTTAGCCTGTGGCTCCCCTGTGGGCTCTGCAGAATCAGACCTTCTGATGGATGATGGTTCCCAGGTTAGAGCCTGAAGTGTCCTGATGTGGCTCCACGGAGGGAAAGGTTCCTTTGCTCCAGCTAACATATTAGCACCACCATCAGTTAGCTGCTAGCTTTAGCCTGTGGCTCCCCTGTGGGCTCTGCAGAATCAGACCTTCTGATGGATGATGGTTCCCAGGTTAGAGCCTGAAGTGTCCTGATGTGGCTCCACGGAGGGAACGGTTCCTTTGCTCCAGCTAACATATTAGCACCAACATCAGTTAGCTGCTAGCTTTAGCCTGTGGCTCCCCTGTGGGCTCTGCAGAATCAGACCTTCTGATGGATGATGGTTCCCAGGTTAGAGCCTGAAGTGTCCTGATGTGGCTCCACGGAGGGAAAGGTTCCTTTGCTTCAGCTAACATATTAGCACCAACATGAGTTAGCTGCTAGCTTTAGCCTGTGGCTCCCCTGTGGGCTCTGCAGAATCAGACCTTCTGATGGATGATGGTTCCCAGGTTAGAGCCTGAAGTGTCCTGATGTGGCTCCAGGGAGTGAACGGTTTCTTTGCTCCAGCTAACATATTAGCACCACCATCAGTTAGCTGCTAGCTTTAGCCTGTGGCTCCCCTGTGGGCTCTGCAGAATCAGACCTTCTGATGGATGATGGTTCCCAGGTTAGAGCCTGAAGTGTCCTGATGTGGCTCCAGGGAGTGAACGGTTTCTTTGCTCCAGCTAACATATTAGCACCACCATCAGTTAGCTGCTAGCTTTAGCCTGTGGCTCCCCTGTGGGCTCTGCAGAATCAGACCTTCTGATGGATGATGGTTCCCAGGTTAGAGCCTGAAGTGTCCTGATGTGGCTCCAGGGAGTGAACGGTTTCTTTGCTCCAGCTAACATATTAGCACCACCATCAGTTAGCTGCTAGCTTTAGCCTGTGGCTCCCCTGTGGGCTCTGCAGAATCAGACCTTCTGATGGATGATGGTTCCCAGGTTAGAGCCTGAAGTGTCCTGATGTGGCTCCACGGAGGGAACGGTTCCTTTGCTCCAGCTAACATATTAGCACCAACATCTAGAAAGGGCCACCTTGCTGCTGCCGGGGGAAGTGGGGGGTTAGACCCAAAAGGAGTGCGCACACGTCTTAGATGTCGCCTCCTCCACAGCCCCCCTCCCGGGGTGAAGATGCTGCTGTGTTATCCACACACGGCGGCCCAGCAGCTGTGGCCCCGCCCATCCGGGACCTGGCCACCGGGCAATGAGCGGGCCAGTGGGACCGGGATGAACTGGCATCAGGCCACGTTTCACCTCCCTGCTTCACTTAACCTGACAGCCTCACTGGGCTCCAATTTCTATTCCGCATCCCATCATTTCCCTGAGCCAAACCTTCTTGGCAACAGCGGCGTGTTGTGGAAGGGTTAAGGACAAAATGGAGTGCGCTCATTGTGCCTCCACCCCGGCCCAGCACGCAGGCAGAATCCCTAAAACGGTGCCTGGCCCACATAGATACACCTCCTCATTCAGCCCGGGGACACGGATGCTCGGGACGCAGCCTGACTCACCGCGGAGCAGCACGCAGCCATGAGACGTGCACGCCGCTCCGGCTCCGAGTCACAAACCTCCCTCCTTTATCGCCCTGCTTCCGTGTCTGGATTCAGCTCCGCGTTAATGGAACTGACTTGAAGGGACCAACATGGATCCCGACAGGAAGTGGGGGGAAACGCTCCTCCTGCTGGTGACGGATAAATGTGGCCGAGCAACCGCACGTTCTTGGGGGGGTGTTTGTGAGCTCACAGCAGCACCTCTGTGGAGGTCTTTACCTGGAGGACGCAGCAGCACCTCTGTGGAGGTCTTTACCTGGAGGACGCAGCAGCACCTCTGTGGAGGTCTTTACCTGGAGGACGCAGCAGCACCTCTGTGGAGGTCTTTACCGGGAGGACGCAGCAGCACCTCTGTGGAGGTCTTTACCTGGAGGACGCAGCAGCACCTCTGTGGAGGTCTTTACCTGGAGGACGCAGCAGCACCTCTGTGGAGGTCTTTACCGGGAGGACGCAGCAGCACCTCTGTGGAGGTCTTTACCTGGAGGACGCAGCAGCACCTCTGTGGAGGTCTTTACCGGGAGGACGCAGCAGCACCTCTGTGGAGGTCTTTACCTGGAGGACGCAGCAGCACCTCTGTGGAGGTCTTTACCGGGAGGACGCAGCAGCACCTCTGTGGAGGTCTTTACCGGGAGGACGCAGCAGCACCTCTGTGGAGGTCTTTACCTGGAGGACGCAGCAGCACCTCTGTGGAGGTCTTTACCGGGAGGACGCAGCAGCACCTCTGTGGAGGTCTTTACCTGGAGGACGCAGCAGCACCTCTGTGGAGGTCTTTACCTGGAGGACGCAGCAGCACCTCTGTGGAGGTCTTTACCGGGAGGACGCAGCAGCACCTCTGTGGAGGTCTTTACCTGGAGGACGCAGCAGCACCTCTGTGGAGGTCTTTACCGGGAGGACGCAGCAGCACCTCTGTGGAGGTCTTTACCTGGAGGACGCAGCAGCACCTCTGTGGAGGTCTTTACCGGGAGGACGCAGCAGCACCTCTGTGGAGGTCTTTACCTGGAGGACGCAGCAGCACCTCTGTGGAGGTCTTTACCTGGAGGACGCAGCAGCACCTCTGTGGAGGTCTTTACCGGGAGGACGCAGCAGCACCTCTGTGGAGGTCTTTACCTGGAGGACGCAGCAGCACCTCTGTGGAGGTCTTTACCTGGAGGACGCAGCAGCACCTCTGTGGAGGTCTTTACCTGGAGCACGCAGCAGCACCTCTGTGGAGGTCTTTACCTGGAGGACGCAGCAGCACCTCTGTGGAGGTCTTTACCTGGAGGACGCAGCAGCACCTCTGTGGAGGTCCAGGTCCAGAGTCCGACCCTGCAGGCGTAAAAGCCGCCCGGGCACCTCTGCAGGGGGCCGCTCCTCCACGTGCCCATGCATGTGCACGTCGACCCCGGTGGACATCTGTTGCAGCATCCCAGCCGGCGGTCGTCGGGGAAACCAACCGGTCCCCAGACCAAGATGGCCGCCAGATCGTCCAGCAGGCAGAAATCCGTAGAGCTGCACGACAGAGCAGTAATAACAGGTTAATAAAGGAAGAGGGTGGACCGGTGGGACGTGTCCCAAAGCCAACGCAGCTCTCAGACCTGAGCAAACCACCCTCGGTTCTGGTGCGCTGACGTGTGCTCCGCTGCTGGACGGAGCAGCACGGGCAGATAGTGCAGCCAGAGCCCAGAACCGGTCCTCGTTAGCCTGGCTCGTGCACTGTCCTCAGAGCCAGAGACGCACTCATGTTATTAGTGATGCTGAAACATTGGCAGAGACGTTCCTGAAGGGACCAGAGGACACTGAGCGGTCCTGGTCCCACGGACGTTCCTGAAGGGACCGGAGGACACTGAGCGGTCCTGGTCCCAGGGACGTTCCTGAAAGGACCGGAGGACACTTAGCGGTCCTGGTCCCAGAGACGTTCCTGAAAGGACCAGAGGACACTGAGCGGTCCTGGTCCCAGGGACGTTCCTGAAAGGACCAGAGGACACTGAGCGGTCCTGGTCCCAGGGACGTTCCTGAAAGGACCGGAGGACACTGAGCGGTCCTGGTCCCAGAGACGTTCCTGAAGGGACCGGAGGACACTGAGCGGTCCTGGTCCCAGAGACGTTCCTGAAGGGACCAGAGGACACTGAGCGGTCCTGGTCCCAGGGACGTTCCTGAAGGGACCGGAGGACACTGAGCGGTCCTGGTCCCAGAGACGTTCCTGAAGGGACCGGAGGACACTGAGCGGTCCTGGTCCCACGGACGTTCCTGAAGGGACCGGAGGACACTGAGCGGTCCTGGTCCCAGGGACGTTCCTGAAGGGACCGGAGGACACTGAGCGGTCCTGGTCCCAGAGACGTTCCTGAAGGGACCGGAGGACACTGAGCGGTCCTGGTCCAAGCCTTGGTCCAAGCCTCTGAATGTTGTGAGACAACGTTGGTGCGTCGTCCAGCGTTCCCAAATCCATTCCTGAGTCGCCCCCTGTGCCTGCTCAATCCTGACTTGTGGGGACTCGTGTTGGGACTCTGTGCAGTCCCCCAACAACAGACACTTATTATCGGTGTTTGTCAGTAATTATTGTAAAATGAAGCCAGAAGGAAAATGATCCAAAGTGTGAAAATAAAAAGCTTCAGTATAATTAGCATATTAATGGAGACCGTGTGTTGCTGAAATCGATTTCTTTGCTCCATTTACTGTACTTTCTCAGGTTGTGTCTCACCAGACACACTCATCGCTACACACCCCACTGTGTGTGTGTGTGTGTGTGTGTGTGTGTTCTTTCAGACAGCCGAACTGAAAAATTGCTTTCTAAAGGGCCACTAAAGCATAAAAACACAACAGTAAATCAATAATGTATGAATAACATTCTACCCAGTGTTCTCTTCAAGTGTGGCTTCATCACAGCAAACCGGAGGGAGCCCAACGCTGCAGCATATTATGGGCTGCTTCATTACACCAAACAGGATGTTGTGTTCTCACGCAGCAAAAGTGTGATTTTTCTCTCTGTCGTGATTTTACAGGACTTCCTGCTCCTGTTATAGGAGACCAGCTCGTCCTCTGGGGTTCTTCCTCAGGACAGGTTCAGGTTTCACAGTCCGGTTCAGTCTGACATCATCAGATCCTGTCTAACATTGAACCAGAAACAGATGTTTCACCACTGGACAGCACATGTGATGGTGATCCACACCCTCCACGGGACCAAAGCCTTGCTGTATGCTAACGCGGGTCCTTCAGATCTTCCTCTCAGCTAGCTGTCTCTGCTAGCTGTAAGCAGGGACAAGCATGCTAGCATCTGTGTTGACTTCCAGGTGTGCTGTGGTGTTCGGCCGCTGGAGTGCAACTCTCACTGTTGCTAAGAGACAACACAATAGGACAGTTCTACACTGTTCCAGGGGCTAAGAGCTCAAGTGTGGCCCCCCATGATGGGTCCCAATAAACCACAGGCTGTGGGTGGACACCTCTGGATTTTCCATGAACATTTAAGAGCCTAATGTGTGAATTTGTTGGAATTTCTGTTTGTGCCACCCAACAGATCATTTCCTTCCAGCCTTGTTGTCAATAATCAGGCTGGAACAACAAAAACAGACATTTGAGGGTCAGAGGTCAAAGGAGGGCAGCTGCGTTTTTACCTCGTTTTCTTTAAAATGTTGTTCTGATGTTTTAAGGAGCCTCTTCTGGGTGGAGGTAAAATCAATAAAGCATTTGGGCTGTAATCCGATCCAGTGAGTGGAATAAACCCAGCACCGCGGATCCTTCACGTGGCTTCCTGGAGTCCCGACCCAGAAGAGACTGATGTGGAGCTGATGTTGCCCAGCTGTGCCTGGGTTCTGGCTCCGCCCACAACTACGTGGGCATCCGGCAGAGATATCCCAAACCGGGAAGCAACCACAGCTAAAGGACACCTGGCGCTCCTCATTTGCATATTTCTTCTTTCCGGTTCCGACCACGAGACCCAACGGTCGTGTAACTGAGCGGGAAACGCCGACGATGTCAGTGGGATCGGACCAGCGGGTTCCTCCATTCCTCCAAGGCCGTCCAAGTCCTCCTCGTTGGCCCGGGAACCCGCACGGAACAGAGCCGCAGAACCTTCTCCTGACGCAGGACCCGAGCCGCCGCCCGACTGAATAATTCGGCCTCTTTTGGTGCCGCCTGCCTTGATCTCTCTTTCAAACCCGCTCTTTGTTTTCCCACGTCCGGAGGCTAGGAAATACTTTAGCACACATTTATGCAGCTCTCCTCCGAATAAACGTCATTCTGGCCCGGTTCTGTTGTTGTTTTTAACTCAAAGCTTTGGGATAATAAAACGTTGACCTTCTGGTTGTTTGGACCTGCTCCTTCTACCAGGAGAACCGTTCCACCGGTTCTACGGTTTCATGATGTTCTCATTCATGTTTATGTGGGTCTCACTGGGCTGGTACTGGGCTGGTACTGGGCTGGTTCTGGGCTGGCTCTGGGCTGGTACTGGGCTGGTTCTGGGCTGGCTCTGGGCTGGTACTGTGCTGGTACTGGGCTGGTTCTGGGCTGGTACTGGGCTGGTTGTGTCCTGACTGGTCCTGACTGGTTGTGTCCTGACTGGTCCTGACTGCTTGTGTCCTGACTGGTTGTGTCCTGACTGGTCCTGACTGGTTGTGTCCTGACTGGTCCTGACTGCTTGTGTCCTGGTTGTGTCCTGGTTGTGTCTTGACTGATCCTGACTGCTTGTGTCCTGACTGCTTGTGTCCTGACTGCTTGTGTCCTGCTTGTGTCCTGGTTGTGTCCTGGTTGTGTCCTGACTGGTTGTGTCCTGGTTGCGTCCTGACTGCTTGTGTCCTGGTTGTGTCCTGACTGCTTGTGTCCTGACTGCTTGTGTCCTGGTTGTGTCCTGACTGATCCTGACTGCTTGTGTCCTGACTGCTTGTGTCCTGGTTGTGTCCTGGTTGTGTCCTGACTGCTTGTGTCCTGGTTGTGTCCTGACTACTTGTGTCCTGACTGGTCCTGACTGCTTGCGTCCTGACTGGTTGTGTCCTGGTTGTGTCCTGACTGCTTGTGTCCTGGTTGTGTCCTGACTGCTTGTGTCCTGCTTGCGTCCTGACTGCTTGTGTCCTGGTTGTGTCCTGACTGCTTGTGTCCTGGTTGTGTCCTGACTGGTCCTGACTGGTCCTGACTGCTTGTGTCCTGGTTGTGTCCTGACTGCTTGTGTCCTGTCTGCAGGGACGAGGACATCCTGCGGCTGCGGCCCGGCCGTCCTGCTCCTGCTGTGCGCTCTGCTGAGGGACGCCTTGTCATAATCTGAGGAACTGACCCGCTTCGCACCCCGACCTCGCTCCCCCTCTATGTTCTGTCCCTCAGTGAACCTGTGAAATGCCTGTTTTACTTTAGCCACGCCCCCTCCGCACCAGGCGACGCCCCCATTTCCCAGCAGCCCCTGCTCTTGTAACGCAGCACATTGTTCTGAGCCACCTTCAACACCAGTCACTTTTGAAACCAGCTGGATTCCGTTGCGCCACATCTGTGAACTGGGGCTTCACCTCCCTGGTCCAAACACGGACACTGTTGGATAACTCTCATGGACAAATAACTTTCTAAAGGAGTTTTCTTTTCCTCTCTGTGTGTTCATTGTTCCAAAGAAAAGAATAAAATAAGGATAATTGACATCTGTGTAATATATGATTCTAGATATATTAATCTGTTTAATTTGAAACACCTAGAATAAATGTATGTGCTGTATGTGTACATAGCTGGTGTTGACCAGATTAGCTTGAGCCGTTGCTAACAGGCCCTGAACCGTGCTAATTTAGATGGGTAACATCAGCCATCCCAGGGCTGGAAGGGTCATGACCTTCAGCTGTACTGAACATCCAAATGATCTGCTGTGCATAATTTGACACCATGGTAGTGAAACAATTGTGCATGCTTGTTAGTCTGAAGGTTTAACCAAGCAAACATACATCACTCAAGCTTGTAAGTCACCACTTGAAGTTCCGTGTTCCAGTCTGTTGAATTTATCTTCCATTTTAAATGTACTAGCTTCGATGTGAAAAAAGAGAACGAATATTCTCAAGGTTTGTCCTTTTCTTTTGTACCACATCTTGGGTAGGAATAAAACCAGAATGTCACAGTGTGCGCGTGCTTGAACGTCCTGATGTGGAACCATCCATTTTAGCCTGCCCGTCTTAACGTGGCGTGCTCCCGTGGCCACACGCGCTTCTTGTTACGTGACCGTTCGTCCACTCTGGTTCGTCCTCGTGGATGCCAACACACACACACACACACACACACACACACACTTTTGCAGACACGTTTAATTTTCTTCAGATATATATATATATAGATATATATGCCCCGTATTTGGGGGAGGAAATTCATATTTGAAGTGTCCGATCTATTTTTAGCTTTTATTTTCAGACCTATCATAGAGATTTGTATCCGCACAGAGCATTTATGAGCTTTGACAATCTGCCTCCAACACAGAGACACAGCTGAGAGCTTCGATTGTGGGGATGCGGCCGTTAGAGGTGGGAAATGACTTGATTGGTGGTGTCGGGCCAAGTGCTCCGCGGCAGGCAGCCGTCGGCCGGCAGGGATCGATATTTTATTTTGGCAGAAATCAGCCCTGAGGAGGTGCTATTTTTGCTGAGCTCAAACCAAGCTAAGCTAAGACGAAGCTCCTGCTGGAATCTGACATCCACAACATACACGTGTCGTTGCTGCAGCTCCTGTCAGCTGCTTTATACTCAACTCCCTTTAAGCCTTTATCCACTTTGGAGACAGAATAACAGCTCCTGTACAGGAGGAGCCGGAGCAGCGCAGCAGCTGCCCACCGGGCCACCGGTGGGACCTGTCCCTCCGGGGGTGGAGCCCTCGGTGGCGTTATCGGACAGCTGATCGAACCTCGCCCTCACATCCACGTCCCGCTGCTGGGACTGGGAATGTTTCCTTTAAATGTCTAACGAAGAATGTTCCCCTTGCTCAAAGTTGTGTTTCTGTTAACGAACTGAGATTGAGATGTTTGAACAGGCAGCAGCACTTTGAAGAACGCATGCACAGCTGGACACTGAGAGTCTGTCCGTCCCTCGTGTGAAGAGATGCAGATCTGTTCAACCTGTAAATGAATTATAAGCATGTTTATTTTTAATTAAGAGGCCAGTGATGTTCTGTACTTGTGCCGATGGTGTCATGTACTCATAGTCGAGTGTTAACGAGTCCAAAGTGGGTTTTCACCTCTTGAAACTGAACTCGGGTAAATGTTTTTGACAAAAAAGGAGAAATCTCTCTATATCGAAAACCTTTGCTTTATAGAGCTTCATCCTGAAGCCGCGAGTTTGTGTCTGCAACCAGCTGGACGGGGATGAAGGAGAGACTGAAGGAAGTGGCTTCTGCAGCGTTGGGCAGCGACAGCAGCAGCAGAGCAGCAGCAGCAAAGCAGCAGCTGATCAGCAGCAGCAGCTACAGCAGCAGCTACAGCAGCAGCTACAGCAGCAGCAGCAGCAGCTACAGCAGCAGCAGCTACATCAGCAGCAGCTACAGCAGCAGCAGCTACAGCAGCAGCAGCTACAGCAGCAGCAGCTACAGCAGCAGCTACAGCAGCAGCAGCTACAGCAGCAGCAGCTACAGCAGCAGCAGCTACAGCAGCTACAGCAGCAGCTACAGCAGCAGCTACAGCAGCAGCAGCTACAGCAGCTACAGCAGCAGCTACAGCAGCTACAGCAGCAGCTATAGCAGCTACAGCAGCAGCTACAGCAGCAGCAGCTACAGCAGCTACAGCAGCAGCTATAGCAGCTACAGCAGCAGCTACAGCAGCAGCAGCTACAGCAGCTACAGCAGCAGCTATAGCAGCTACAGCAGCAGCTACAGCAGCAGCAGCTACAGCAGCTACAGCAGCAGCTACAGCAGCTACAGGCTACAGCAGCAGCTATAGCAGCTACAGCAGCAGCAGCTACAGCAGCTACAGCAGCAGCTACAGCAGCAGCTACAGCAGCAGCTACAGCAGCTACAGCAGCAGCTATAGCAGCTACAGCAGCAGCAGTTACAGCAGCTACAGCAGCAGCTACAGCAGCAGCTACAGCAGCTACAGGCTACAGCAGCAGCAGCTACCGCAGCAGCTACAGCAGCAGCAGCTACAGCAGCAGCTACAGCTGCAGCAGCTACAGCAGCAGCAGCTACAGCAGCAGCAGCTACAGTAGCAGCAGCAGCTACCGCAGCAGCTACAGCAGCAGCAGCTACAGCAGCAGCAGCTACAGCAGCAGCTACAGCAGCAGCAGCTACAGCAGCAGCTACAGCAGCAGCAGCTACAGCAGCAGCAGCTACAGCAGCAGCAGCTACAGCTGCAGCAGCTACAGCAGCTACAGGCTACAGCAGCAGCGATGTTCTCTCTCCACCATCACATCTTGTGCTGTGGCTACGCTGCCACAGAACTGACGCGATGTCGATGTGTTTGTTTCTTTGAGTCTTTCACTGCGATGCGTCCCGTCTGTTGAGCTGTCAGAGAAATCTAGTTCTCCTCTCTTAGTTATTGTGTGAAGCTTCTGTACTGCAACACTGCAGCAGTTTGTATTATTATATCGGAACAAAATATTGAAATAAACCATTTTCACAGATGAAATTCAAACGCTGGAGGATTCGTCTGTGGGGGGGGGCGGGGGGGGGGGGGGGGATGCTGAGAGCCAACATCCAGCTGGAGCGGCCCCAGATACACGCCTCCTTCTGGGCAGAATAGAACAGACTGGATCGGTCATTCGGGGTCCTCAGGTCTGACTGCAGCCAGAAGGAGTGGAAAGGTTTAAATAGTCCAGGAATGTTCCAACATGGCCAATATTTACATTCACAGTCCAGTTTCACCAGGTGATGAGTTCCTGCAGGAGCCTCCACAGGCAGTAATAGACTCTCGTCCAAATGTGATCAGGCCCGACTGCAAACACCTAAATGTTCGCACACTTTCATTAGGAGTGAAGAGCAACTCCTGTTGCCTGGAGTCAAGCTTCCTCTGTGGGCGGCTGCTCAGGTGGATCACGCTACAGGTGGATCAGCTGCATCTGCTGGGAGCTTCCTGGAGGAGCTGCAGGTCACGCTGACGCCCGTGCACGTCACGCTGACGCTGGTGCAGGTCACGCTGATGCCCGTGCACGTCACGCTGACGCCGGTGCACGTCACGCTGACGCCCGTGCACGTCACGCTGACGCCGGTGCACGTCACGCTGACGCTGGTGCAGGTCACGCTGATGCCCGTGCACGTCACGCTGACGCCCGTGCACGTCACACTGACGCTGGTGCAGGTCGCACTGACGCCCGTGCACGTCACACTGATGCTGGTGCACGTCACACTGATGCTGGTGCAGGTCACGCTGACGCCCGTGCACGTCACGCTGACGCCGGTGCACGTGTGCAGGCTTCACCTTTAAAAGAAGGTGTTGATACTGAGACCGTCTAACTGACACTTTAAGGCCTCCTAGACCGTCTGACCGACACTTTAAGGCCTCCTAGACCGTCTGACCGACACTTTAAGGCCTCCGAGACCGTCTGACCGACACTTTAAGGCCTCCTAGACCATCTGACCAACACTTTAAGGCCTCCTAGACCGT